>NW_026938036.1:0-80973 GCF_032062105.1 Saccostrea cuccullata | reverse complement strand
TGCTCTTTAATGTATTAAAAATTAGTTTCTACCTAGGCTGTTCCTAGGTAGACAATAGGTTTCTTTTGTGATATTTTATTTTCATTGTTAACCTTCACAACTTACAATATCTATATATTATAAAACTTTCATCTGACTAGAAATAAACAGTGCATGCTCAAATATTATCATACACAATGGCCCATTAATATAACTGTATAGAATTTATAGTTTACAATTATCAGAAAATATGTTATGGCCATGACCATATGTATTTATCGCTTAATCAATTTTACAGATATGGCAACTAATAAATATCTAGAATGAAATATCTTAATCAAGGAATGATCGGCATAAATTTTTTTTGGCAAATCCGGAAAACATAGTCACTGCAAGACACAAAAAACAAATTGCTTTTATTTAGGATACAGTTAATAAGTAAAAAGGTTATTCTTCAAATACTCATATCCAATAAAAGAAAATGAATTTAAGGTCTCAAATAAGGTTGTTTCAGAAACCTTTATAAAGGGATCTTCCTGGATCATTCTGCATTCAAAGCTTAGTCTCCTCTTTCTCCTCATCATTATTGGCGTTTGTCTCATGTACCACAGCCAGGTATGGCTGATCAACGAATTCAGCATTTGTGTTGTTGTTGGCGTGCATTACATCTAAGTACATCCTGTCTCCATAGTTTCGATCTATGTATAACTCTTCGTCTCCATGTCTAGTAAGGTTCGTCTCCTCCTTCTCCTCATCATTACTAACGTTTGTTTCATGCACCAAACCAAGGTATGAGTGATCAACGCATTCATCATTTGGGTTGTTGTTGGCGAGCATTACACCTAAGTATATTCTGTCTCCATTGTTTTGATCTATGCAGGACTCTTCGTCACATTGTGTTATAATGCTTTGTGCTCTATTCCCTCCACTACTAGAACACGTGAGACTTTCTGTGCTTTTCCCTTTTCTTGGGCCCTGCAAATCTTTATACTTATCGCTTTCCTCTTCTATGCTAATGTAATCAGGATCTATGTACAAGGCATCTGAAGGGGAAACACCTGGTTCGCCCTGAGTATCTTCTAACCTCGGTATCGGGGGAAGACGCATTAATTCTGTCCTTCTTTTCTTCAATAGATTTGCTCTGTGTGACATAAAAATATAATAAACAATATAGGACTAACATCGTAATACTAATACTTACTTTTGAATGGATCTTAAAAAATTTAATGAAGGCAATGGCTTACGGCAAATTAGGTATATAAGGATGAAACAGTTTTTCTTTTGTATTTCAATCATCCATCAAACATTTTTCAACTTTGATAAAAATATATTTTTTTTTAAATAATGCACGTATTTGTAATAAGTTTGTGAACATTTTATACCAAATTTTTTTTGGCAGAGGAAATGACAAGAATAACTAAATGCATATATTTTTATTAGCATACCTATTTTTGTATTTATATAAAGCAGAGTGTATACAAAATCTTAAATACGTTTACATACAAATATGCCTAATTCGTCTGGAAAACCCGATGTTAAATAAGCATATAAATCAAGTAGTGAAAGAAAAGAATCTGATGCTCAGAAAAAGCACACAGCTTCTCAGTGAAAGGTAGCTATCCTGGAAAAGGTGAGCACCTGTCACTCATCAAGAAAAGGGTATTGAGAAAAGGTTAAGCACTTGTCAGCTGAACAGGGAAAGCACCCGGTTAGGCACCTGTCATGTTTATTGGAAAAAGGTAAGCATTAGCTACCCTCTCTGGAAAATGTAGAACCTGTCAGCTACTCAAGAAAATATAAGTTCCTGCTACTTTAATGGTAATCTAACAACTATGTTCTATAAAAACGTAATGACTTTAACTTTTCTATCGCCAATTTCTCTTATGCAGCAATTTACCTTCATCACCAGCACATAGACTTTATACCGTATAACAGGTATTAAAGCTCGTAAAAAATAGTAAGAATTAGCAGCACGTAAAAAATACCTGTAATACGGTATAAAGTCTACACAGGCAACTTAGCCACATATGATTCTCATATGAGTATCATATTATTCTCATATGATTGGTTTCATATGAGAACCATAGAAAAAGGGCATTATATGTGAATCATATGAAGCAAATCATATGATTTACATGTGATCCACATATGTGAATCATATGAAAATAACTACATATGATTTTTATATGAATGATTTATGCGTGTTTCAAGCCATTTACATATGAGAATCATATGAAATATTTTTCACATTCTTGTACACATTTAAAAAATCTGTTATTTCTGCTTTACATGAAAATTCATTACATTACAATGATCTATCTTCATTGATTACATATTTTAAAATATCTTATAATGCTTACACAACATTTTTGATAAAGTTATTTTCATCAAGAGATATAACTTATTTTTCACAGTGTACATTCTAAACAAGAGAATATACAAACAAGTCAGTAGCATTTGTCGATGCATGTATTTAACATATTCTAAAATGAGTACAAATTATAAGATTTCAGCAAAATGATTAAGTAGTTAAATATGTATACATGTACAAATGAATAACATGATTAGGTCATGTACTTGTATAAAAATACCATATGACATGAAAGTGTCCACAGCAAAATTGAAACATCAGCAATAACATTTGTCATGTATTCTCTATTATAAATTTATGAAAAATCAAGTTATTTGATATTCCATCATACATAAAAGAATGGGAAATCTTTACATGTCAAAATCAGACAAAATTGTGTGCATCCTCCCAATTTCATAATTATTCCATATATTTCCTTGTTCTTTTTCCTTCTGTATCTCCATTATTTTCAGTTGTCCTCCCTCTGATCTGACCATTTTGAAAATCTCTTTGAACTGTACCAAAAATGTAAATCCACCAGTTCCCCCCTTCCTAAACAATTTCTTTGTGGCACAGAATGGTCTCTACAAAAATTTCAAAAAATAAAAATAGAATGATTTTAAAATTACAAAATCAATTCTACAAGTTATATTAAAATAACTTATCATTAGCAAACAAATGTATTCCCAATTCTCTACAAGTTATATTAAAGTAACTTATCATCAGCAAACAAATGTATTCCCAATTCACCAACAGATTTGATACGAGATAAAACTAATGTTATATATGTTATACAAGGTGTTTTGTGGAATCTTATGATGTAATTTGCAAGACAATTACACTGTTAGAAGATATGCTTCATAATAAAACTATAAAAAGCATTTTTTTTTTTTGACAATTGAATTGAATTTTGCAAGACAATTACACTTTTGGAAGATATGCTTCATATTAAAATCATAAAAAAGCATTGTTTTATTTGACAATTGAATTTGGAATGTTCAAATCTGACATAAATAGGCAGAAAAAATAGACTTTGTGATTCAAGGTTATCCCAGACTTTGTTGGGAAGAATATAACAAAGTCTATTAAACAGTGTGTAGTTACCTTAACTTTGAAGCAAGCCTTGGATCTTTGGACCTGTAAAAGGTATATTGAACCTGTAAAACAAATATTCACACAGTAGATATTTTCTAAGCATTTCTAAAACTTAAACTACAAGGTTCTCAATTGTCCTAAATATCTTACAATTTACCTGAAACTACGTTCTCCAGTGTTGGAAAAAAATTATTAATGTCAAAGAATACATTGATGTAAATATTCAATGGATTAGCTATGTGATATACTTTCAACACATAGTCACATGCACATGTATTGGTACGTTGAAAGTTGCCACTGTTATTATTAATTTTTTGCTGAAATTCAATTTACCCCCTGAAGTAATTGTATAGTTTCATAGCTTTTAAAGCAAGAAAATTCTATTCATACTTTCCATATTTAAAAAGTGCATTTACAATTAAAATTGTTTCATAATGTAGAATAAAACTTCTATATTATTGGGTTGAATTTATTTTTGATTAAGCTGTGCAATGTAGAATTATAAATGAACAAAAAGAAATTATCAAGAAATATTTTGTCATAAAGGAGTCATTACAGATGTACACTTTCATTTTTTATTGCAATATTTTTACCTTTAATATTCTGATGGTGCAATCGTCTGTCAGAACCAGCTTTAGGATCAATCGCCAGTCTTATCAGCTTTGGGCTTCGTGGACTTCATAAAAAAGCAGCACTGTGACACTGAACTCAAGTTGTTGAACGTATCTATAGGCCATAAAAACAAACATTTGTCATTAAGTCGATGAAAGAATCGATCGACTTGATAACGATCTCAACATATAAAACGCCAACTGCTATACAGGGTTTCTACTTTCACTTTCAAATTAGTACGTAACAAAAGTCAAAACAAAAAGAAAACAAAGTAATGCCTTTAGTCTAACACGTAAATTGTAATGTTTACATCCAATGAGAAACAAATTTATCCAAAATATACCGACAGATCACTAACATTATGTAGGTTTGCGAAATGCATTAATTCAACAATTACAATTGATGAGACTATTATAGAAATAAGTTCATACGAACCTGTAACCGTAATGAAAGGATATTTAAACAATATGAATTAAAGGTCATTAAAGAAAAAAATGGTAGGAGATAACTTACTTTTTCCAACACCCAGCACTTCTGCTGCAGCAGTGACGTCAAACATGACGTACACTTTCATCCGATAAAAGTCAAAATCGGTCCGGAAAAAATACAGAATTTTTTGATTTTACTCAAGTAATAAACCAAACACTAAAGATTTGAAATAAAAATCAAATTTTTTTCGTTATTAATTTTATCTAGGAAATACATTATTACAGAAAAAAATTGTGAACGTTTTTTTTAAGGGAAAGGGGGGTGTTAAACAGAGTAGAACTTAAATTGCTAACAAATTCTTTTGAATTAATGTACATTTAAATTCCTATTGATTTATATTATTGAAATTGCAATTTTACTAGCATATACCAGGGGCAAATTAGTGAAAATTATTAGTGAACACTGTTTCATATGATTCTCATATGATCACTGTTTCATATGATTCTCATAAGATCACTGTCAAAATATTCATATGATTTTTACCTGAGTATAACAAGAGCAAATTAGTGATTATGGTTTCATATGATTCTCATATGATCAGTTTCATATGATTCTCATATGACAACTGTCAAAATATACATATGATTCTCATATGCAGGACCTTTCATATGAGAATCATATGTAAATACAATTATATGATATACATATGTGTAAACATATGATTCTCATATGATTTGCCACATATGATTTACATATGATTGTTTATACATTTGATTCTCATATGATCCACATATGATCCTCATATGAAAGGCAATTCATATGTGGATCATATGTGGCTAAATTGCCTATGTATATGCAGCAATTTACCTTCATCACCCGCATATAGACTTTATACGGTATAAAGATATATATAAAAAATATAACAGGTATTTTTTACGTGCTTCTAATTCTTACTATTTTTTACGAGTTTTATAAATCCGTAAAATTTAAACCTGTAAAATTTCACAGAATTAAATAAAAATTTACCCGTGGACATAATTTTCAACATCGTATGTATGGGAGTATCGGTTATAATTGCCATTTAATTCAGTACCCGGAGGCTATCGAATTATTACTGTTGGTACTTTTTAGCACTTTTGAATTGATCATCAATTAGGATTAAACAAGTTAATCTTAATTATCGCATAAGGTATACAAACAGTTGGCAGTTGATTTCACATCAGAATTTATTAAGAGGTTGGTGTTTCCTCTGTTTCCAATTCGTATTGTTTCAATGAACCTTTGAGCTTATTTACTGTTTGTTACAACGCACTTTGAAAAATTACGCACTTTGAAAAATTTTCAAAGTGCGTTAAAATTTGGGACCAAGCTAACGCACTTTGAAAAAAATAATTTTTTTTCAAAGTGCGTTAATATCAACCATATTAACGCACTTTGAAAAAATGTAAAGATTGATCAATATTCCTTCAAATAATCGGTATGATAAATAACAGATCCTGGTTTGATAACTTTTTTATGGTAAAGTCACTGTAGGACCTGAGATATTGACGTTTTAAATATTTAAGGTTTTGATAAAATAAAAGGGAAAATTGAAGGGTCTTGAAAAAAAGAGTGACGATTGTTTGTGTTCATTAATTCGTTTCTTCTTTTTTTTTTAATTCAAGTCTTTGATAAGTAGATGTAAAGGTGTATAGGGGGCACTAACAGAGGACAGCTTCAAGCAACTTAGCATTTATCATAAAAAGGGGCCAATTTGATTGTTCAAAACTATGAAAATTCTTTCTCTCTCATACGTTTTACTGTACTTAAAAATTTCTAGTTTTAATCTGTTTTAATTAACTCATTTATCATTGGAAGTTTTCAAGGTCATACCAGTTAGGTAAATACAAAATTATATGAATGCTTTGAGTATAGCATAGACATCGGGACTGGGCGAAGGGCCAGGGGAGGGGATGGGGGGCTAAGCCCCCAACTTAATTTGGAAAGATATATACATCGTATAAGCATTGAAAATGCAGCGTACCCTTTTTAGGTTTATTGGTCCCCTCCCCCGTTTGTTACCGACACCTATGTATTGGATAGATAAAGATTTGTACTCAGGGATCTTATACCCGTCTTCTCCTCTTTTCGACGGGAGTAAATCAAATCTTTCTTGAGGTTAGAGTTCGGCTTAGATTTTTGAAAGATAAATAGCGAATAAAATCTTTCCATGACTAAAATATGATTTTTTTTTTCAAAGTGCGTTAAGTGTCTCCATGGTAAAATATATTGATGTAGACTATTAACGCACTTTGAAAAAAATTTTCAAAGTGCGTTGAGTAGGTCCCAAATTTAACGCACTTTGAAAAATTTTTTCATAGTGCGTTGATTTTGTCCCAATTTTAACGCACTTTGAAAATTTTTTTCAAAGTGCGTAATTTTTTCAAAGTGCGTTGCCACAACTGTTCGTTATTCTCAAATTTAATTGTAATCCAAGCATAACTTGTTACATGAAAAATTAAAAAGCTTTCTTTCAGTCTTTTAATACGCCATTTTATAAACATTATATTTTTTATTCTCATTAGAATTAAGATCAGTAAAGTAGGCATACTGATTTAGTTATATAACTCTTACGTAAATGTAGATCATATATAGTGCTTTAATCAATAGGATCATGACAGGAACTTAAACTTACATCTAAATTTCTTTAAAACAATGTGAACCTCTCAAACCTATATGATTCTCAACATTCTAAATTTAAAATATAATCACCTGTGAACAATGTGGATACGAACCTTATCTTAAAGAAGCTGCATACCAGACTCAAAACAAAAAGGATAACAAAGGCAAATCCTATAGCCACTGGAAAAATATATATATATATATACAAATATAATTATTTATTTATAATTCAACTCTTATATCAGAAGAGAACGTTTTAAGGTTATTCTTAACTTAATAATGTTTTTACTAATTTTGTTAAGTACTTGAAATTCATTTTAAAAGCTGAAATCGTTCTTTAAACAGATATACTAATTTCGCTTAGTCTGAATGTAAATCGTAAATCACCCTAGTGTGAAGAGTTATGATAATCGTTCTTTGAAAAACCGTTAGAAAAGTTAAAGATGAGGTAGTTCTTTTTCAAGTTTATGAAAGTGTTATTATACAATTAAAAAAACATTGACTAAAATCAATGTTTAGAAGCCTACATCAGCAATTTTATTTTTTTAAATGATAGTTGGAGAAAACAGAATAGAGAGAATGAAGAGACAGAGAGATAAAGATAACTGTTCGTTATCTTCACCCTTTTCATTTTAAAACATTTCACAAATGAAATAAAAATTGTAAAAATTATTTAAGAGATGAGATATGAAAGAGTTTTATCTAAAGAACGAAAGCATACACATGTATGTCTTCGACCCCCTGCCCAAGGAACGTCTTAAACTTAAGTCAAATTAATCATGTTGTACCTAAATGTTGTGAAACTTAAGCAGAACAACATTAGAATATGTTTCGATATTGATTCATATTTTTTTTGTTGTTTGCAAATTTTGAGATGAATTAAATAATTAAAAAAAAACATTTTGCATGCGATTGAAACTTTGACTTAAGTCTTAATCTGTTTCATAATCTTCGGGCAAGGTTGGAAAGATATTTCTTAATCTGATCAAGTCATGTTTATCTTACAGAAATATTGAATTTGAATGCTTTTCGGTTTTGGATCATCCCTTGATATTGGTGTATCTGAAAAGGGAAACATTGCTTTAATACATATGATGCAATTAGACTTTCAATTATCTATACGTTTCAAATATTTAAAAAAAAAAGACGTATTTACCTGTGGTGATATAAGAAGCTGTAGTACTTTCTACTGGAGGAGTAAACTCCGAAAAACGACTTTTACCTTAAGATAAAAAAAAAACTCAAGTATTTTTGAAAATTAAATAATTTTAATTTGTAAGTGAATCGTAATGCAGAAATGTTTGAGAACGAAATTCCAATTTGCTGGGAATAACTGAAATTAAGGAAACTAATTGAAATTGTATCTGAAACTGTTAGAGATGTCCCCAAAACGGCTACCCATTCCCTAATAGTGCCCCATTCCTTCCATTTTTTTAAATAACAATTTTTGTACAAATTTATAATCTAGATCTATCCTTTATTTTTCAAATTACTTAATTGGAATACAATCCAGGTACAGTTGTGTGAATATCAGACAAATGGATTTCCGGGACGTGCAAGAACATTTATTCTAGAGCTGAAACGAATGTTCGAACATTCGCGAACGAATAGTTTTTCACGAATATTCGAATGGAAAATTTGTATTCGAATATTCGGTCACATGTTTAATGCAACGTATTTCATGCAATAAATGGTGTAGGCTTATCCACTTGTTTTTGATCACGATGGAAAAAAAAGCAAACGAAAGCAAATACATGTATGAGGCAGATTGTAAACTTTGTTCACATGGTACTGGAGTTTTATGAAGAGACTTACTTTTACAATCGACGGTTGACTTTTACATTTTAAAGGGACCAACTCCAAACACTAAAATTGAATCTCAACACACACTATAGCTACATACTTATAAAGTAAATCAGAAAAGAAAACAAAAGATGGATAATTACACTCTGTCTTTAGGAACTATTTTTTGTTGCTTTATTTCAATGTTTAGTTCTTTAATTGCACAGGATAGCATATATCCAAACAGGTGAACAAAGACCATATTTGAAGTATGGTGTATATTTAGTGCAATAAATACTAACCATTTTAGGGTTATCATTTTAAACATTGTATTACAAAAATCTCTAGATAACCCGTAATGCTCAATATCTTATCAAAATAAAAAGTGTATTCCAACCGGTAGTTTTTATACAGCCTTTTGTACATTACGGCAATAATTAAAGAATAATGTTAATTTTCTCTTCTTGTAGCCAACCCTGCAACAATAAATACAATTCGGCGAAGTTGTCTTCTTTTTTGCCTCCAAACACTACTCAATATTTTATAACTCTTTAATCTACAAATAGATCGTTCAACAATAGACCTATGTGTTGAAATGATTCGATTTACTTTTCAACACCTTTTTCTTTCAAAAATGATCCTTCTGTTTATTTGTTGTTCCGTAAATGCGGTAACAATGGGGTGACGGTTAGGATATATTTTATCCCTAAGTAAAATACACTCATCTGGAAAAGGTAGTTCTGGTCCACCTATTTCAGGAAGACGGGAATACTGTTGAGCATCATTTAGATGACCCTTAAATCCACACTCAACGAAACAAATGGTTCCGTAATTGTCAACAATCACTTGGGTATGAATGGCATGGAAGTGAGGATGACCAGAAAAATAAAGTTGTTGGGGTTCTGCCCCGGGTTTGTTTATTTTTATTGATGTACCATCGATAGCACCACAGCCAAAGGAATTTGTGGCCATATGTTTATTTTTGAGCGTCATTCTTCAACCGTTGGTCATTCAATAAAAGTTTTACATACGGAAAAAACAAAGGTATAAGTGAGTGAATTTCGTCTTTAACAGTCCCCACACTGATATCAAATAATGTTGATAGTACATGGTATGTCGGATAACATCTCAACCATATGAGAAATAAAAGAATCCTATTTTTTGGAGAAAGTCGATGGGAACAGTGCCTTATATATGTTTCTTCCCTACTTATCATGACCAAGAGATCAATCAAAGTCTCGGGGGACTCCCAAGTGCATTCATAGAACCCAAACCTATTCCTTGAAAAAAGTCGAAATACATCCCTTCCTTTCCATACGTTTTCATACTCCAAACCAAAACGGTGATGTATATTTAGTAAAGAGTCTGCTGGGGGTATGACTGCCATCATGATAGTGAGAATTATCTTACGCAAAAAAGTATGGATGTCTGGAGGGGGACTCAACAATGCAGGAAGAAAAGCCAGGGGAAATCTGCTTTCGTCCATTAATATTGTTCTACAAGTAACAATGATTGATAAAATAAGTTGTTGTCAGAACAATGAGTTCCCTTTGATAGAAAATATTTGTGCTTCACTTCTCTTTTTTAAATTAACAATGCTTTGAAATCCCTATACAAAGTGCAACTTTAGAATACACACTAATGTATTTGAGGTAAAGAATATTTTTTCTCATCTACATATTCATTTGATTTTGAATATGTTAAATCTGGTAATTGAATTGAAATTTGGCAGTAACATTGAACCGTATCGATCATTCGATTCTATTTAAATCCTGCACGGGCTCGGGAAAGCCTTTTTATTCCTGAGTTGACATCGGTAGTGTTAAAAGCGTGGTAGAAGATGAGTAGCAGTAGTGAAGTGGATGAATTGCCTGATATATCTGAAGGTGACTTAAAATATTAATTGCTTTGAAAGTGCGAACTAATTTTACGATATAAATAAAAGGCATGATTGATTTAAGCCGAGTACTTACCGAGCACTCCTTTGAGAAAACCATACACTTTCTTAACTTTGTCACGTGGTAACTTTAAACTATATTTAGAAATTGTTTTTCCTTTTCAAAATAAAACAGCGCTCATATGGCAAATGTAAAATCAAAATTAATTCATTTTTTCTTAATTTATTATAGATGATAATGTGATTACCATTGTTCAGAGGAAGAAAAAACTTATTAAGCTGTCAGATGATGAAGTACTGATGATGCTTCGCTCCTACCAAGTGCATCCATGTTCCTGGTCAAAGATTATTCATAGTATGAAGGAGGAGAACAACCACCTGCTTCCGGCTGACGCAAGTAAGATGTAATTTAAGGGTGAACAAAGGCAGCTTAAAAATAGGCTTTCTAATAAATTTTCGAAATTGATGGCTGCACAAGAGAAAAGTATCAAAAATACCCTGATAAGGTACGGTTTAAATTTTGACTTAAAACAAAAAAAGTATTGGCACTGTTTTATACTTCACATCCAACCACCCCCCCCCCCTCCGCCCTCCTTTGCTAATTATCTATCGAAATATTGCTTTCATAAAATTTTGAAAATGGCACAGCATATGCAAATCATTTATTTAATCTTAACAAGGAAAATAAACGCCAAGAAAAAAGAAATGAGATGGTACAAAGAGGAACATCTGAGAATCTCTACAAGGGGGGGGGGGGGGTGAAATATGCATTTATACAATAATGAATAATGACTTAATGTATTACACTTTTTTTTTTTCGAATGTGTTGATTCGACAAAAATTAGTTGTATTTTTTAAATATTTATATATTTAGGGAGGAAATCAGAAAAATTAAAAAAAAAAAAGGAAGAGAGTCTAATGGCAGATCCTGGACCAACTAAGGGAAGATGTAACAAAAGAGATAAAAGGGAGGAGCTATTCAGAAATGTTTCTGACAGTAGTGAGGACGAGGAACCAGCAGGGCCATCAAGCGTTTGTTCATCAGCACAGAAGAAGGACAAACCTTCGTCTTCTACCACAAATCTCTCTACATCCGAGGAACGTAGACCAGAGAGGAAAGGCAAAAAAGACCAATCATGGAGCTAATTCGGTCGAACCAGGAGGCGTATAATCAGTTTATTACTAAAAAGGTCCCAAAGCTCTTGAGAGCTCTCGGGGTCAGTGATTCAGAATAAAAAAAAATATGCAGTGTACCACTAGTTTTGATTTTTCATTCAAATGAATTTATTGATAATTCAAAATGAATTTTTATGTAATTTTATTAAATGAAGATAACGAAAAGCTGGGAAATGCACGAGTAACTTAGACCTGGAAAATTCTTGCATAAGCGCATTTCAGCAAGCTTGTATTTAAAATCTACGATGTTAAGTTATCCAAATGTTTGTATGCATTTTACTGTAGTATTAACCTTACAACTTCACAGATCCCAGTAAAAACAACACAAATTCTAATTAAATACATGTATCTTTGGATGTGTTTTATAAAGAAATCTGTTCTATTTTTTGTGTTTGGAGTTGGTCCCTTTAAAATGTAAAAGTCAGCCGTCAATTGTAAAAGTAAGTCTCTTCATAAAACTCCACTACTGGCCTGATAAAGATACGACGTCAGATTTATTTAGTCATCTTCAAGCCAAATATTCAGCAATTCGCCAAATATTCAGCAACCTCATGTATTTCCGAATTACTTTAGATATCTTAGTGATTAAAACATTGCTATGATGTCGTGCTTTTGTTCTTGCGGTCTAAAAATTTACCTGAAGCCGTCCGATAATAATTACCAGTCTGATAATATATTATCGAACGGCAATGATAACTAAATCGGACGGTGTCTAAAAAAGAAAAGAAAAGTGAAATAAAGGTTAAATACGTTGAAAAAAAAAATTAGGGAAAAAAATCAGCGTAAGCAAACGCAAGGAAATCAAGTTATAACAAAATCCATGGGGAAAAAAATGAGTTTAAACCTTCCTCAACATTAATGCTTTTTTTTTCTTCTTTTTTTTTTTAAAGTTTTTGAAACAGCATTTGAATGTGCGAATTTAAAGCCATTTCTGAAAAAGAGTCTGAAAATCTCCTAATTTTATGTTTGCTGCCCGATGGCCGCACTTCTAAGACCAGAGAATTTTCATTATATAAACTAAAACTTCAGGACAAAAATCCAATTCTACTTTCCATAATAAATGGTTATAATATCCCCCAAATTATGTTAGTATCAATGTCAATTTAAATAAATAAAATATATTCCAAAATAAATAATCCCTTTTCCTCCGGACGCCTATCCTGACCAGCTAATAAAATGAAATAAGCGTTCACTCACTGGTTTTACTGTCTCATTTCTTTTATCTACTTATCAGACGGGTAGAAAACAATGGATGCCTGAACTCCAATTGTGTAATTATCGGACTCCTACAGGTAACTTTTGGACAATTAATTACAATGTTTAAGTACAATATATGCCTCATATTATTCAATATGTTAAAGTGACAATACCACGCATCTCTTCAAAAACAGACTTGTTAAAATTTTCCAATAGGATTTGGAATTTTTTTCATACTCATAAACATATACACTTTCAGAAAATTACAAATTTCATAAGTAAATAATTCTGATTATTTCATTAAAATTGATAATTATTTATGGCCCATAAATATATACATCACAACGTGTTCGAGGTTCCACATTCCATGCTATTCACGCATGCGTATAGTTTTCATAAACAAAACAGCATGGTAAGAGAGGGAAGCCCGGTAAGCCTGCTACTTTGACAAGGTCGACCAAAACGAAAAACAAAACCCAAAATAGGGCTTGAAATTAAAAAGCAACTTTCCTGACAAAAATTTTGTTGGGAGATTAATATAATCATTGGATGAAGAAGAAACGGGATCTCCGCGACATTCACATGGGGCTCGCGAAGGTTCTGCCCTACAGGTTTGTTGATACATGCTATTATTTCTCGTATCTCCATGGCTTTCAAAGAAAAAAATCAGTGTAAACTCAACGTAAAAATGCACTTATGATATATAAAAATTATTGCCATTTGAAAAGCAAATTGTATTGGAACTGCAGAAAGATATTTTGTTTGACATTTTGCCGCGATGATGTATGATTTGGTGGATTTTCCTTTCCTGCACCCCAATACACAAAACGTCAACATTTGTACTTAATCATGTTAAATTCGTCTGAATGCAGACTAATATGTTAATAATTATTAATTTACCGGAGAGTTAAGATATTTTGACTCTCAGAATTGCTTTACTTAATATTACATTATAATTCTAAACCCTACATTGTATGCTCGTGCCATTTTAGAATTCACGTGGTTCAAATAAACAGAACTAAGTTGTACGACCCTTGATTTTCCGGCAGATTTTAATTACATTAATTTTACATGAGGAGAGAATATTTATTTTTCTCAAATGCTTAATTCAACTTTTTACCTTATTCCTGAATGATACATTGGGTAAATTTGAATGAAAAAGCACATGATTTGCAGTCGTATTGCCGCTTTAAATTATCAGACTGCTTTTTACCCTAACGGGCCTCAAACAGTGTGACAATTTTACATATAGAACAGTATTCGGCATATATCCATTAGGGAGTAAAGAAATAAGCTTAATTGAACATTTATGCCTAGGTCACATTGAAGCCGATGGTCGGGCGACTAAATTTTTCTGGTCTTGTCGGCTGAAAGAACATGATTGGCCGACACGAGTATCGGGCAACACGGAAAAGTCACATTAATTTCTAGGAACACCGATAACATGGATAGATAACACAAAAAATCTCTTTTCTTTAGAAATCAACAATATTTTTCATAGATCTCTATTCAGATGGGTGACGTGAGTTATGTCTGCAAGACAAAGTGGCAGAATTTTATAAGATTGTTACTCAACGTTGAAAATGAATGCAAAATTTTGTAAAGAATTGCATAAAAAACGACAAATTGCGCATATTCAAGCAGGAAAGAATACTTAAGATTTCTTTATATCTTACTGATTGAGTATTTATTTTATTTCATTTCAAAAAATATATATCAATCCATGCATTAAAATTTTGTTTATGTTATGTATCTTTCAGAGATTAATTATTCACAAGTTTAATTCATTCAATGCTATAATATCTCGACAATGTAGATGTAAATAACGTTATCTTTGTAATACCGGATGTTTTCTATGAATCCCGTTGAGGGCGCTGCAATCGGAGGAGATCGTATAGTGATAGCTATTGTGACGTAATCGGAGTCGGTGGTCCCTTTGCTTTAGGTCTATGTCCAGAACCATTCGACCAAGAAAAATGAAGCTCATGTGGAAGCATTCTCAGGTAGTGTAGATTCAAGTTTGTTAAAATCATGACCCCCTGGGATAGGGCAGGGCCACAATGGCTGATCAAAGTTTAGTTTTACATAAGAAAAATCTTTGAAAATCTTCTTCTCAAGAGCCACTGGGCCAGGAAAGATGAAACTTATGTGAAAACATCCTCAGGTAGTGTACCAGTAGATTCAAGTTTGTTCAAATCATGACCCTCGGGGGGAGTGTGGGGCCAAAATGGACGATTAAAGTTTTCCATAAAAATGAATACATCAGATTTTTTAAAAACCACAGTGAATTCTTTTTCAGAACCACATAGCTATGATTAGTTATATCTTTATGTAAGCATCCTCACGTTGTGTTGATTCAAGTTTACAAGTCATGAACGGGAAGTAGGGATTGGATAGGGTGGGCCAAAATTGGGGATCAAAGTTTTGCCTAGAAATATCAAGGGATTTTTTTCCCAAGAACAGAAAAGCCATGTTTAATCATATTGATATGAGGCATTCTCAGGTAGTACAGTACAAAGTCATACTGGTTCAAATGAAGGCTCCCAGGTTGTAGGGCTGGGCCACATTGGGGGGGGGGGGAGTCAGATGAATAAATAGGAAAAAAATCATCTGCTCAAAAACATCAAAGGCATTTGTTGTATGGAAGCATCATCAATTATCAAGTAGTTGGTAGTTTAAAATTCCAGGCACCTCTCCCCCATGTAAACTTCTCAATACTGAGGTAATTTTTGCTTTATTTTTTAGCCAATGACATCAGATGAGCGATGTGGCCCATTGGCCTCTTGTTTACAATCTTTGCAATTTATTGTCTTTTAATCCCCTTTCCTTCTCTTCCTTTTCCACGTAAAATAATGCTTAATATGCTGTATAAAATGATGATTTAAGAGCAATTTTTTTTCATAATGTATGAAGCATTATCTTTTTAAAAACATAGTCAATTCAACATTTAATTCTTGATATTAAGTGAAGCCTACTGCAACTTATAATGTTTATTACATGTAGATATAATTTATAGTTGGGTTTTTTGATATCCAAGCATTTCACTACAATAAAGGCTACCCCAAGTTTTCTTTTCATTTTAAAAATGTGAAACGGACATATATCCATTTTTATTTACTTTTAGAGTATTTAATATGTGTAAAACCACCAAAAGATGTCCATATTTTGAAATTACCCCTAATACAATCAAAACAAGGTATCTAAATTTAAATTTAATATTTCTTAGCATGGTACATACAAATATATATTTAAAAATTCAAAAATATTTGCCGGTCTGTTTCTGTCAGTTCCAAATGAACTGGGACTCGATAAATCCTTTATTATTTGTAATTGTCCAATAAAAATCCTAGGTATGTATACTAATGAGGAATATTGGGATACCAAACAGTATTCAATATCAAAGTCTATAAAACAAAACAAAATAGGGGCAGAGCAAACACGGACCTCCAAAACATCAGAGGTGGGATCAGGTGCCACGGAGGAGTGAGCATCCTCTGCTGACCGGTAACACCCGTGTGCTATCCGTGTGCTTCTTGACATAATCGGGAAATTACGGAAAAATCCGTCGTCATGTAGTATTTTTACTGCGTCGAGATAATAAGGACATTTCAGTACAATCTTAGGAAAAAGATAATCTTGCAATGAACACATAATCACTTTTATACTTAAATAGTTTTTTTTTTAATTAATAGATTAAACTTTTAATCTTTATTCAAAAAATCGTTGGTACCAATTTTTACATTTACCAGTCTGTGCAAGATAATTTTATGTAATATGCAAATTTTGGTGATTTTTATGCATATTTACTCGTAAATCAACAAGGAGAGAAACAGGAAATTATGCAGATGAACACTTCTGTTAGTCTTTTGTATAAATATTAGAACTGATTTTGTTGTTGTTGTTTATTTTCTGCCTCTACATTCCAGTTAGAAAAAAAAGATCATATGAAAATCTCTTCATCTGATAAATATTTAAATACTTACAAAAGATAAAAGCGTCCTTTTCCTCTTGGGTAAGCAGCGATTGAATCTCGTTGATCAGGTGTAACTTGTCTTTTTCAATGCAAGTCGAGTTTGTAATAGAATTCAGTCTTGACGTGACACAATTCACAAGTCTTTGAAAGAAACTAAATTTGGAAAAAAGTTAACGAATTTGTAGAATATAAAATCATCGATTGTAACAAAACCTTTTTCAACTTTTATTATTTGTCACATTGTAGTATGATATAATTTTTTTTTAACTACACTTCGTTGGTCTAAATAATTCAAAAGAAAACACATTTTTGTAGTATATACCATGTTTATTCCAAGACATGTTCCTTTCGATTGCGATTGATCAAGCGAAAAAATATCAAATAAAATGTTTCGATGAAATCCATTTCTTTTTACAATTAAGATGCCCAATTAATATAATTCCTTTCATACAAATTAATGTAAGTAATAATATTTCAGAAAAAAATGATGAGGTCTACGTAATTAATTAACTACGTTTTTGATTTCATGAAACCGCAAAAAAAAAAAAAAATCGGGCGTCAGTGTGCATCTTACTGAACTACGGTACATATACGTTGACCTTTTTGCATTAAAATTGCAATTCTTTGGTTATTTAATTCATTTTTTTTTATAATATTCTATCAGATGTAATCATGGCAATGAATATAATATTATCTATGTAAAATAGTTGAATTATATTTATCATCGGACAAATTATGCAAATTAATGTTCATAAATTATTGTGTTCCTGTACTTCAAAGTTTCATATTTGGAATATCTAAATAGGCAAAAATATTTTCTTGTATTGAACTTTATGACTAATGTGCTGATCGGTTTGAAGTATTGTGTAGTTTAAATTGACAAAGAAAAAGTTCGGGTTAATGTTGTTAATATAACTTTGAGATATTGGTCAAACTATACTATTTTGAGGCGAAAACAGGTGTAAATATTATCTTCAATTCCTTAATATACGAATCTTCATTTATTAGCCAAGTCTTTTGAAAGAATGTGTAAAAGTTCATCTTTAAGTATAAATATTTACATTTGCAAATGTTTTCCTTTATATAACACTACTAAAGGCAAGCGTTTTTACAACTGTGTAAATACAGGTATGGGGTCAAGAGGTCATAGATGTGTGTTTGGATAAACGTTCGACGTAATTTCTCTGTGACGTCATAAAGGGTCGACGCGCGTTTAGTGGATTACATACATGCCGTTGGGTTTGAAAAATTAAGGCATTTCACGCGTTAAAAGTAACAATCAGGCAAATATAAAGTATGAATAAGTCACAAATGTAAATATAAGTAATAAGGTATCATTTTTTGAGTTTTATTGAGATGTAAAACGGGTTCGCACATGATCAAATCTTCCATAAAGCCCTTCGGGCTTTATGGGATTTGATCACGTGACCAACCCGTTTTACATCACAATAAAACTCAAAAAATGATACCTTATTTCTTAAATAGAGACCTATTTTTGATATTCTTATTATGTTATTATGGAAGTAAAAACATACATGGGGCTAAATTTCCAAGATTTTTAATTTAATAAACTAGACTTTAACCCGTGCGTGCACGGGTTTGACATCGATATGAATGCTTCCATTTGCATGTAAGACATTTACAAAATAGATACAACGACACATTCATATTGTAGTGTACTTTTGAAATAAACAATGAATGTGAATATAATTCAGTTTTCTGTTTGTTTGTTTACAGTAGTGAAGGAAAAACCTCAAAATATATTCAAGAAATGGTGAGAATCAGATGTGGATACTCCAGAATTCCAACGAACACTTCAACTCGTCATTTAGATATATCGACGAGGTACTGTCGATACCACAGAGTTTGACACATCTAGATCTGTTTCATACTTAGATATTTTACTTGAAAAAGACACTAATGGTAATTTAACAACCAAACTCTATGATAAACGTTATGACTTTAACTTTTCTATCGTCAACTTCCCGTACTTATGCATCAATAAGCCTTCATCACCTGTATAAGGAGTTTATTTATCTCATTTGATTCGATACTCAAGAGCATGACAATTTCTAAAACAAGGTAAGTTACTGACAAACAAGTTGATGAAACAAGACTATCAGCAGTCTCGTTTAAAGTCATCATTTCGTAAGTTTTATGGTCGATACAATCACCTTGTCAGCAAATAAAATTTATCATTGAGTCAAATGCCGACTGAATATCTAATCATAAGTCATTTTTTTATAGACTGAATTGACGACGGATTTTTCCTTTATTTCTACATCATGACAAGGAGCACACGGTGGGTGTGACCGGTCGGCAGAGGATGCTCACTCCTCCATGGCACCTGATACCATCTTGGATGTTTTGGAGGTCCGTGTTTGCTCTGCTCCTATTTTGTATTGTTTTATGGACTTGATATTGAATACTGTTCGCTATCTCCAAGTCGTTTTTTATTTAAAAGAATATATTCTCTACATTATTTGTGGCTATTCCACAACTGGATCCTTCATTCCAATCCCTCATCTCCCAAACAAAACATACTGGTTGTTTAAAAGATCATAATAAAAATTAAGAATATAAGAAATGCTCTCATTACTGTCTGTTTTGATAATAATTATTATTATATGATTGAATAATTTCCATCTCTCTGATTGGCTGAGATCCAACTAAGTTAGAAAAATATTATACAATTATGGACTCTGTTGGTGTTGAATATGGTTTGTTATTCACCAGAAAAATATTCATATTGACCGAGGCGAAGCCGAGGTCAATATGGATATTTTTCTGGTGAATAACAAACCATATTCAACACCAACAGAGTCCATAATTGTTTTATTATATAGTCGGGATTTGAATAAAAAAAAAACAGTGAAGGCTGTATGACGATACCATTTTCATTTGCGATTTTCCATTGTTGAAAATAAAAAAATCTCCAGATTACTCTTTGTAACCTCCGTGTTTTCCTTTCCCAATTTTGCTATATTTAAGACGTCCAAGTGTTAAAAAATAATCCTGAAGTAGGTTTCTGCTCAGATACGTAGCTCGTTGCGGACGGTGCAACCATTGTTTACAACGTTGTTTGACGTTATGATTGTGACGTCACAATGCCGTTGCACGCGCAGTGACCCTCCGGTGAATACGGCCACAATTGTTTACAACGTTGTTTGATATTTTGATTGTGACATCACAATGCCGTTGCACGCGCATTGACCCTCCGGTGAATACGACCTAAAATCCGGTGAATATGTAGTGTTATGAACTGTTTGCGTTTGTATAGATTATATAGGGACTATAAATAGACTATATAATAATATACAATTATGGACTCTTTTGGTGTTGAATATGGTTTGTTATTCACCAGAAAAATATTCATATTGACCGAGGCGAAGCCGAGGTCAATATGGATATTTTTCTGGTGAATAACAAACCATATTCAACACTAAAAGAGTCCATAATTGTTTTATTATATAGTCGGGATTTGAATAGATAAGACATTGAATGCTGTATGACGACACCATTTTCATTTGCGATCTTCCATTGTTGAATATTAAAAAAAATCTCCAGATTACTGTTTGTAACCTACGTGTTTTCCTTTCCGGGTTTTGCTATGTGTAAGACGTCCAAATGTTAAAAAATAATCCTGCAATAGGTTTGAATAATTGTTTTTCTGCTCAAATACGTAGCTCGCTTCGGCCGTTGCAACCATTGTTTACAACGTTGTTGAGGTTTTAATTGTGACGTCACAATGCCGTTGCACGCGTATTGAACCTCCGGTGAATACGGCCTAAAATCCGGTGAATATGTAGTGTTATGAACTGTTTGCGTTTGTATAGATTATATAGGGACTATAAATAGACTATATAATAATACGTTTTATTGACCTGCACGTGACGATCCAGGTCAATACAAGGATTTATTTCCTCTACATTGATCTAAAAATAGATTGGGAAATTCCAAATTGATACAAATTATTTTAGAAAGCTATTTAAACGACTATTATTTTTATTTTCATGTGAACAAAACATAAGCGAATATATATTTTAAGTGAAGGTGGTAAGAGGGGATGCTGGGACCCCCCCCCCCCCCTCCAACACTTTTATTGAACAACATTTTTTTTTTTTACTTTTTGGCAGCCAGTTTTCCCTGATAATACTCCTTCCTTTCAAAATCTATCCTATAAAAAAGACTGACATTATTTATTTCTTTCATGGCAAACTAAAATTGATCTAAAAGAAAACATTTCAAATTGATACGTCTGGTAAGGTTTATTCACATTTTAATTCTGCCTCTCTCTTGTATTTGGCTAGGACTTAATAAAATGCGAACAAGTAATGAGCAAGTGATGATCATTTTATCAGTGAATCATATAATAAAACAATTATTGCTGTTTTTTTTAAGGTCAATACAATGATTTAGCCATCTGAGGAGTACAATATTCACCGAGCCCGAAGGGCGAGGTGAATATTGTACTCCTCAGATGGCTAAATCATTGTATTGACCTCAAAAAACAGCAATATTTGTATAATGTAGTATCCTTGGATTAGTACACAGAAGAAGTTATAAAATAGTAACATATTTTCAGTTCAAAACTTATTTGTAAACAATGTTTTCAGTTGTGTATTGTCCACTGGGAGATGATATCTTTGTTAAAGAATGAGAAAAAAAAAAACGGGTAAGAATAATTTAGTACTATATTCTTTGCCCGGGTTTTACTACCCATTTTAGTCACAGTCACAGTCTGAATGTAATGCGCACGTACAAGATTGTAAATGCCACAAAATCCAGATTTTAGCGAGGCAAGCTATTTACAAAGATGTCGATGAAATAAAAATACAACAGTGTCATTCAAAGTCAAAATGTTGCAAATTTTAATGTCGGTACAATGAGCTAGTCATAGAATGAAATTAGTTCTATGGTCTAATATTGACTTATGTTTATCATCAAAAATGCTAAGCCATCATTTTCACACTTAATTGTCTAAGATTTTTTCCGTTTGCCAGATCATGACAAGGAGAACATTAAAGGGTGTGGCAAGTCAACAGACCTTGGGAATGCTAAGTCTCCAATGGCACATGATCTCATATCTGGGGCCCGTTTCTAAAAAAAAAAAGGCCTACGACCAGGCGTAAGGTTAGTACAGACTAAACCCGAAAATTGACTTAGTTGCGTTTAATAAAAAAAAAGACTAAATCGAGACTAAATATAAGCTTCGATCTACAACTGCTCAAGAGGATTAATTTCTTAGTCTGTACAAATTTCCAAAAAATGGAGCAAGTGTTTTGAGAAGAATTTCTTTAAAAAATAAGTATTTAATACCTATACGATAACACTTATTTATATACGAATTTGATATGCGAAAAGCGAGAAATATGTACAAGTACATGTTTTATGTAGGGAAACTGAATGTACGGAAAATCCAATGTAGATGTTGACTTTTTTCTAGAAGAGGTGAAGTGAACTAGACATTTGTATCGAAGCGTTTTTAATCTTGAAACTGAGCAATAAATGCTAGGTTGTTTTTTTAATTGACCTATTGTATATCATTTAACTCTGAGTTGGCAATATTTCAGTCATATTTTGAAGGTTTTTTAAGGGATCAGGCACACATAGTATGGGCTTCATCCGATCCAAATATGTTTCAATGGAATTAAAACTTAAATACTATTTGCTATCTTCATATGTGATATTTTTTCATATCTTATAAAAATTTTGGTCTTGAAAAAAATTTGTACCAATTTTTAGCAGAAACAACTTAACTTAAAAATTCAATATTTTTTAAACCTTGATTTGATCCACTATCAAGAAAAATAATGTTTATTCTACAATACATGCATTTTCAAATAAACCTCTTGAACTATATGGAGATAACGAACGGTTTTCAAGCAATGTCCATGAAATAATACAAAATAAGGGCAAAGCAAACACGGACCTCTAAAACATCAGAGGAGGAATCAGGTGCCATGGAGAAGTAAACATGCCCTACTGACTGTTTCCACATGCCATGTGCTTCTTGTCAAGATCTGGAACTAATGGAAAATCGATAATTTTGTGTATAAATAATGGCGTAAAATTGAATATGAAAAATGTCAGTCAGTATTAACATTTTACCAGTTACTCGCTTTTTCAATACTGATATTTCATTGAACTTCTATTTCATGCGGGAAAAAATGCGTATATACCAGCCTCCCCATGTTTCGAACTCATTATCAGATAAAATTATACTGGTGTGAAGTTCATCCAATTTACCACTAAACCAGTTCCGACACTATATCCAGTTGAGATATTTTATATACACATTTTGCATTGCGCATGGATATTAATTAGATTTGATATTGTAATTGTCAAAAATATGCTTCTTTGAATCATTAATTCGGAAAGAAGAAGGTATGGTTTTAGCTTTGATGTGCCCTGAAAATGTAATGACATCAAAAAATTTCGAAACTGGCTTAAATATTAGTTAAATAAATGACTCTGATAAATCAGGAAAGAATATGGCATAAAGGTTTGCCATTCTGCAAATATGACATCATTAATGTGAAGCATTTCTCTATTTCAACAGAAAAAGCCTCAAATTGGCACATTTCAAGGGTGATTTTTCTTTAGAAAACAGTGTCCACAGCCGTCGCCCACGTTAATCTTTTGATATTTTGTGCAAAATTCAATAACAAATCACATATCTCAAGATCTTTATGGGTGATGCCTGTGGACAATGTTATCTGAAAGAAAATTCCATTAAAAATTGGTGTCTTCTGCAACTTTTTAAGAAAATACGGGAAAATGCACATGTTTATGACGTCATGATTAGCATTTAAAAACAGATGTGAGAAAAATGACTTGTATGATTTTTCTGCATTGACTTTCAATTATTTAAAAAGCATGAGTTTTCAACTTTTACACCAGTTTCATTTTTTAAGAAATCACAGGGCAAAATTTGTATGGAAACCATACCTTCTTCTTGCAGTTTTATAGAAAATTCCTGTTTCGTTATGCGTATATCAAGTTTAATCCGATTCAAGGAAGCAATTTTTCAGTACCGTGAGCATTCCCAAGTTTAAAAACAGAAATCTTGACTTATTTTACTACATGTATGTGACTAATTTAGCAATGTGACTTATTTTTACTTCTTATTACGGCAAAAAAGAAGCCAATATGCATTTTCCGAATGTTGCTGTACAATGTGCTACATATACCGCTGTATCTCAAACAAATTTACTTAATTTTCTGTCACTATATTTTTTTTTTTACTTTTTAAACTGCTCCAAGTTTAGGAAGATAACAAAAGAAGTGCGACACCCTCTTTGATGTATATAGAACTTTTTTTCGCTTTAAACAGAAAATATTAAAAGGAAATGAAAAATTCAAATTTTTACTTTTTTAACATTGACAAAGAATAATTATGAAAACACCTGTATTGATGTTTATGAAAAATTGTCACATTATAGATTTGGATTAAAGAACAAAAACGCCTTTTTACTGTAATATTTTTGAATGAATAAATCGGTTTTACTACCTTATTTATTAACGCTGCTTGTAGTTTTACTTGAATATTGTATAAAACGAATCAAGTATATTTTAAAGTAACAAACTATTGTAGAGAGTTCAACACCGTTTTCTCCTACGTTTTCGCACAAGGTTTTTTTTTTCGATACAATAAAATAAAACTTATTGTTCAACCTTATGAAATGTTTATGAAATAATTTTAAATTAAAAGGTCGTACCTGCACATTTTGATTCGATATCCAAAAGTATTTAAATTTTCTTTGAGCTCCTTACAATAATATGTTAATGCCGGTAAATGTAAGGACAACAGGCTGGGATCAGCACATGGGGACATAACACCTGCAATTAAAAATCATAAACTACCAATCACAAACAAAACACACCCTCATTCATCTTCACCCTCGCACAAACACTCCTCGCTCACCAAAACACACCCTTTCACACACCCTTACATACACACACACAACCTTACCCTCACACCCACACTCACACACACACACCTTCACATTCCCTGAAATCCCCAACCTAATAAGTAGTATAAAATTTTAACCTCTATATTTAAATCAACTTTTTCAATAGATTTCAAAGAAACGTTAGAAGAAATGTTCTATTTGAATGAAACATTTCTTTCTATCTTTTTTTTAAAATAAATAATTACATTTCGTAAAAAACTTCTACAGCTTGTACATGTAGAGAATCAAATTAGTTTAAGTAAAATGCTTACAGTTTCCTACATTTCGAACTCTTTTAAATACGTTTTATTCATTGAGGAACAATCTTTCTACTTTCTGTTGAATTGCATGTTTTAATGAAATGTTAGTCTCAACTTACACTCAAGGATTGAACTTTGAGTTAACATTTCCACTTTATTTTGCATGTGAAGGGCTATGGATCTTAACTCAAACCCTTGGCAGTGGATACCAGAAGCATTTTCAGCATGATTCACCAAACACGTAATAAGATTCCACAAATTGCTATACAAGAGTAAGAATATGTCAATTTAGTCATCTCCAGAATAAAATGCCAACATCGACTTGCATCTTAACATTATATATTTTGTTTATAAGCTGCATAATTTGAGCTTTGCTAATCTGAAAAAAAAAAGATCGAAATACATTTATCACTTTGATGTCCGTAACTATTACCTGAGTTATTGCATTTGTATTGATTTATTTTTTTTTATTTTAAGTATCAATTATCTATTCTTAGCTATGTCTTACTCACACATGATCTGAACAATTTTGAATCTTTGATATAATTGTTAATTCATGCAGATTGGTAACAGTTTGACAAAGCGTAGTTCTGTTGTTCTTTACACTACTAATTGGAAATTAATAAAGAAATAAACAACGTTATTCATATAACATTGCGTTTCGATTGGCATTACCTCTGATGGCATATTCCATGATGTCCACTAGTGCATCATGGAAAATATGTCAGAAGAGCTATTGCTATTGATAGTGCCATGTTCACTAAATATTCGTTGTTTATTACTATGTATTTGCATTCTGTGATGTTTTCAAGAATATCAGAGGAAATCCTGGTTAATACTTATATAAGGGCAGGGATCATGCTTGTCTCCTGGGAAGGAAAATATGGGATTAAAATCAGTAGATCTAATTAATCCACATTTCACCAATCGATCACAAATAATATATATGCTTTTTGCTTCTCAAACACAGTTATTTTGATAAAAACAGAGTCGTTTTCAATTTCTCGTTATTTTTGTCTTGATGTAGTTGAGAAGTCATTCTTCAAACCCTCTCAAGAAAAATTAAAGATAATACTATGATAAAATAGAGAATATTTTTTTTTTAATTTTACCTTTAAAATATGTTTAAACTATATTGTTAAGGTCCTTAAATTCATTTTAAGAGCGTAAACCGTTCTTTAAAAAGGAATATTATTACAAAAAATAGCGCTTTTTCAGAACGTCAAAACACCCGAGCATAATAAGTAATCGTTCTTTGCATAACTATGCGTAAATATGAACAGAAAAATTAAAGATAAAGCAGTTCTTTTAATTTGTAAAACATTTTCTTTTACAATTAATATCATTGACAAAATTTTTATTTTAAATATAAATCGCATTTTGATCATTTTGATTTTTTTAGGGGGTATTATTTAAAAACTAGGATTTATTCCCTTTGCTCAACATCTCATATATATATTTATATCTGAACGCGATATTTTAGTGCGGAGGCTTGTACTGTGCGGGCGTGAGAGACGAATTGCACTCGTAACAGAATGAGTTGTGTTCATGGTCCTATGAACGCAACTGATGGGTGTAGGTTCATGGCGGTAGAAAAAAAAAAGAAAATGCAAATATTTACATATGTAATGTAAGGTTACCCGATCTTGGGTGTTACAAAAATTTGTTGGGTCCTCTTATTCCTGAGATTTACCTTAATTAACTAACAAAATTTGTTTATCTTCAAGAATGGATTTATTAAAATAATAAAATAATAACTTATAAAAAATAAAATACAATCAAAGTATAATTATAGATAATGGGTCAGGACATGCAATAATAAGCTGATTGGGTTACCCATATATCGATATTGGGTCAGGAATACAATAATAAGCTGATTGGATTACCGACAGATCGATTAACACAATATGAGTGGCATCAGATTCTTACCCAATAGTATAGGTGAGTTGGGATTCTTTGAGTCGGTCAAGATCTAAAGAGGACTGACCAACGTCCTCGACTGACGGTAACGTCCAAAGTGCCTTCTCTATGTACTTTTTCATACACCGGTGCGAATAACTTCACGCGCGAATAACAAGCGGTACCAGTATTCGCGCAACGTTTGTGTCATAAGAACTTTTGCACCAAGTAAAGGCTTTAGCATAAAAAATGCGGGAAAAGGGATGACAAGTTGCTGTCCTTTAAAAAGGACACATTTTTATCAAAATAGAAATTATTTCATTATTGCAAGAATAACTTATTTTTCATATGGCAAAGTAAAACTCCAACTGTCTTATGTTTAAGAAAACTTAAAAACATAAAACGGTGTTATATACATTAAAGTTGGAATGCTTTATGTCCTTTTGAGATATATTTAACATGATCGAACCTTTTTGAAACATGTTTTAATTACATTTTCTTGGCAAGTAGCCGTGGCCCTTCGTATAAACATATTCGTTTTCTTTAATCAGAGTATTACATATAAATACAGTACTTCTTTTTCTGAAAAATCTGTTTGAGGAGGAAATATTCAAGTTTTATATTTGATTTTGATTTAAAACACTCACCTGCAGTTACTCTCCTGATGATCTCTGCTCGGGATAATGCTTAGACAATTTTTGACGAAACGTTCGCTTTTAAAGGACTGGTTAGCACATAATGACAAGTTGACTAAAAAAATCATGAGAAAAAATTACACGAACATAAAACTAAGAATACTTATTCTGGTTACTGGTTCCTGCCGGCAAAGCAGGTAACAACATTGTCTTCGTTTGTAAGGCTCATTATATAAATTGCATAATAGAAGAACTTGGATTCAATTCTACAATTGGTAATTCTACTTATACTCATACTTCTCTTTCTAAGGAAAAAAATTCTTCAAATTCACCTGTCAGTTTTGAATACTTTTAATATTCCACAGAGCCAAAATGAATTTGAACTACCTTATATATATATTGGATTCCGAAACTTCATAAAAATCCTTACAAACAAAGATACATAGTAGGTTCCAGTAAATGTTCAACCAAGCCTCTTTCCTTACTTCTCACTAAGATATTGACAGTAGTGAAGGAAAAACTTCAAGAGTACTGTGCAACTATATATTCAAGAAGTGGTGTAAATCAGATGTGGATACTTAAAAATTCTAAGGAACTTTTGGACAATTTGAAATCACAAGACTTTACAAAAAGCAACAGCATAAAAACTTACGACTTTTCAACTTTATACACAACAACTCCCCACTACAAATTATAATCTAGGCTTTTTGATATCATTGACGGCTGCTTCTTCAATAAAAATGGAACACGTAAATTTACTTACCTCGTCACTGGTCATTTGCAAAATTATTTTTGTTAAAACAGATTCTGATTGCACACATAAGTACTCTGAAGTTGACATCAAGAAGATGCTTGAGTTTCTGATTGACAATATCTAGTGGTTTTTGGAGACCAGGAATTCCAACAATCTATTGGAATTCCCATGGATACCAATTGCGCTCCGTTATTAGCAGACTTATTTTTATATTCATATGAAGCAGAATTTATACAAAATCGTATGCGTGAAAAGAAGAAAACACTTGCTGTGGCCTTCAACTCGACATTTAGACGACGTATTGTCAATTAATAATGGTAATTTCCATTCTTACGTCGATACGATATATCCTGGTGAGCTTGAGATCAAAGATACCACAGAGTCCGACACTTCTGCTTCATACTTGGATATTTTACTTGAAAAAGACACAAATGGTAATCTAACAACCAAGCTATATGATAAACGTAATGACTTTAACTTTTCTATCGTCAACTTCCCTTACTTATCCAGCAATATACCTTCATCACCTGCATACGGAGTATATATATCTCAGTTGATTCTATACGCAAGGGCATGATCTACGTATGAACAATTTCTTAAACGAGGTAAATTATTGACAAGCAAGTTGATGAAACAAAAATATCAACAGTCTCGTTTAAAGTCATCATTTCGTAAGTTCTATGGTCGATACAATGACCTTGTCAGCAAATACAATTTATCATTGAGTCAAATGCTGACTGACGTTTATCATACCAATTGTTAATCAATTATTTATACACTGAATTGCGTTATTTCCTGATCATGACAACGAGCACACGGCGGTTGTGACCGGTCGGCAGGGGATGCTCATTCCTCCATGGCACCTGATCCCACCTCTGATGTTTCGGAGGTCCGTGTTTGCTCTGCTCTTATTTTGTATATTGTTTAATGGACTTTGAGACTGAATACTGTTCGTTATCTCCATATCCTTCTTCGAATTCTAACACTTTCATGCAGATGAGCTATCATTTCGATTTTATGTATATATACTCACAACAAACATCTACGTCACAGAGTTCCCAGCGTACATCCGAGTCAGTAGTGAAGCACCATGGTTCCTCTCGGTCAAAGTTTCTACAGTAGTTCCCTTGCGCAAGTTCAAACTCATCATAGGTATGCCTATGTGGACTAAACGCGTTCCATCTTTGACACGTCCGTCCAGATTTTGTTATACTTCTGAATCCTGTATATAACTTCCCCGGCAATCTACAACCTAATTATGGATAATTGTGAACCATTCTTAACAGCCATTTTCCATAAATTTATTATTTATAGAAAGTTTTACATTGTTATGTTAAAAAATATTAAAATCAATATCAACTAGTGCTAATTGTAACGGGAACCGTTACAGATGTTCCCCAAACGCTCCCCAACTCCCTTTTGGTCCCATATTCCCTGTAAGCCTTATTAAATAGGACAACATCTGTGCATTTTTGACTTTAACAACGTTTTCCCAAAAGGATACCAATTATATTCAAATTTTAACATTGCACGCGTGCCCATGTGAATGCACGTGCGTAGTGATCATATAATCTTGTCTACACTTTCTATATATTTAAATATACGTTATATATTAAAGCATTTAGTCCAAAACTATTAAAAATCACTCATTCAAGTGTATTTTTAATATCACTCATTCCAAATGCACGCACGTGCGTGCACGTGCATGATTACCATACCTTCTTGTAGGAGGCCCTTATATCTATCTATGTTCTAAATCCAATCCTGTTTGGTTGAAAACCAAGGGAATTATAGCCATTTAAAGTTTAAGCCAATCAGATTGCAGCACACGTGCATGCGCGTGATTTCATGAATTTTTTTATATCATATTGTAGGATATTCTAATGTATGACTATGTTTTAAATTTCAAAGCATTTTGTCAAAAAATAAAGGAGATATAGCCATTTAAAATTTCAGCCAATCAGATTGCAGCACACGTGCATGCACGTGATTTCATGATTTTTTTTATATATCATATTGTAGGATATCCTAATGCATGACTATGTTTAAAATTTGAAAGGGTTTCGTCAAAAAACAAAAGAGATATTGAGATTTTAGTTTCAGCCAATCAGAGCAAAGCTCACGTGCACGCGCGTGAGTTCGTGCTAATTTGACAGTGTCATTATATTAACACTATTAATATATCCTCATGTAATGAGTTTCAAATCATTTCATCAAAAAATGTAAAAGTTATGGCTATATTAAGTATATCAGTCATTTAACTCACTTCACGCGCCCGCACGTGCAGGCGTATGCGCGCAAAATGACCTTCGTTCAGCACATCTACACAACACACCTATTAACCCTAAAAAGGTTTTAACTTAGTTGGGTGAACAGTTTCTGAGAACACTTCCGGACAAAAAAGTACCGGAGAAGAAATAAGAAGAAAAAAGAATAATAATAATAACTAGTGCTAATTGTAACGGGAACCGTTACAGATGTTCCCCAAACGCTCCCCAACTCCCTTTCGGTGCCATGTACCCTGTAAGCTTCATTAAATAAGACAAACTCTTTCCTTTTTTGACTTTTACAACGCTTTCCCAGAAGGATACCAATTATATTCAATTTTTAGCATTGCACCCAAGCGTATGTGAATGCATGTGCGTTATGACCATATCATCTTGTCTACACTATTTATATATTTTAATATACTATATATTAAAGCATTCAGTCCAAAAGTAATAAAAATCACTCATTCAAGAGTATTTTTAAATATACTCGTTTCAAATGCACGCACGTGCATGATGATCATACCTTCTTGTAGGAGTCCCTTACTTCTATCTATGTTCTAAATCCCATCCTGTTTGGTTAAAAAACAAGGGAGTTATAGCCATTTAAAGTTTCAGCTAATCAGATTGCAGCACACGTGCATGCACGTAATTTAATGATTTTTTTATATCATTTTGTAGGATATCCTAATGCATGACTATATTTTGAATTTCAAAGAATTTTGTCAAAAAACAAAGGAGAAATAGCAATTTAAAGTTTCAGCCAATCAGATTGCAGCACACGTGCATGCGCGTGATTTCATGATTTTTTTTCTATATCATTTCGTAGGATATCCTAATGCATGACTATATTTAAAATTGCAAAGAATTTCGTCAAAAAACAAAGGAGAAATAGCCATTTAAAGTTTCAGCCAATCAGATTGCAGCACACGTGCATTCGCGTGATTTCATGATTTTTTTTCTATATCATTTTGTAGGATATCCTAATGCATGACTATATTTTAAATTTCAAAGAATTTCGTCAAAAAACAAAGGAGATATTGCCATTTAAAGTTTCAGCCAATCAGCTTGCAGCACGCGCACATGCGCATGCTTTCATGAAAATTCTTATATATCATGCGGTAGATCTTCATAATGTAGGACTATGTTCAAAATTTCAAAGGATTATGACAAGAAATAAGAAAGTTATTGAGACTTTAGTTTCAGCCAATCAGAGCGAAGCGCGCGTGCATGCGCGTGAGATCTTGCTATTTTGACCATGCTATCTTGTTTACACTACTAATGTATCCTTACATTATGAGTTTCAAAAAATTTCATCAAAAAATAGAAAAGTTACGGCAATATCCATTATATTGGTCATTTCACCTATTGCACGTGCGCGCTCTTGCAAGCACGTGCGCGCAAAATGACCTTTGTTTGGCAACTCTACATAACATGCCTACTAACCCTAAAAAGGTTTCACCTAAGTCGGATGTGTAGTTTACAAGATCACTCGTGGACAAAATTTTCCCAGGAAGAAGAAAAATAATAATAATAATAATAATAATAATAATAATAAGAAACAGAGTAAAAACAATATGTTCCCCAACTTCGTTTGGGGAACATAATAAGCAAAGGATGCTTGGTATTAAAATATTGTTTCAAATCAGTAGAATTGAATGCTATTAACGACATCCGAATAAATACATGTAAACATATTAGGCTTATATACCAACTTTGTTCATCTGTACTTTAATTTCAAACACGACAGGATTTGTAATTAATTAAATTAATAATTTCTATATACTTTGGAAACTCACATCAAATATTTTAATACTCTTTCTTCGAGCTCTTTTCTGCAGTTTCCTTGAAATGTTATGTGGGTCCGAGGTGTACTTTGAGCTTTACAGCGATTCTCTACTCTGTGTGAGGGGGGGGGGGGGTCTTTCTACCCTTGGGTTAAGGTCAAAGGTTAAGGTCGATTTCAAGTTTATAGGTCAATGTCATTTTGGTAAAATAGCTAATATCAACATTTTATTCGGGTTAATAGTGACCTTGACCTAAGTATCAAGGTCAAGGGTAAAAAGATCTGCTTCAGTATGTTACATGTCTTTACATTTATAAGTTCTTAATTCTGCATGAACATCAAAAGACTTAAGTATACTGTCGTTTAACGCATTGTGTGTGCGCGCATGTGCATGACGTCCTTGCATTTACTTTTGATGGTAGAATAATGTAGGCATTCATTATATCTATTCATATTCGAAATTTCACCCTGTATTATTGAGAACTAAGAAAGTTTTAGGCATTTAAACTTTTAGCCAATCAGATTGCAGCTAGCGTGCATGTGCGTGCGTTCATGATTATTCTTATATACCATGCTGTAGATCTTCATAATGTATGACGATGTTCAAAATTTCAAAGGATTTTGTCAGAAAACAAAAAAGATATAAAGACTTTTGTTTCAACCAATCGGAACGAAGAGCACGTGCATGCGCGTGAGATCTTGCTATTTTGACCATGTCGTCATGTCTATACTACTATTATATCCTTATATTATGAGTTTCAAGGCATTTCATCAAAAATTTAAAAGGTTACGGCTATATCTATCATATTGGTTATTTCACGCGTTACACGTGTGCGCACATGCACGCACGTGCGCGCAAAATGACCTTCGTTCCGCACATCTACATAACATACCTAGTGACCCTAAAAAGGTTTCACCTACATCGGATGAGTAGTTTACGAGAACACTCGCGGACAAAAAAAGTACCGGAGAAGAAAATTCAGAAAAAAAGTAAAAACAATATGTTCCCAAACTTCGTTTGGGGAACATAATAATGAGACTAATTGTTCAGATTACAATTTTGATTTTAATTCAGGTAACAATATGAAGCCTTTTCACCTTCTTGAGTGTTTTCATATCATTGGGCTTCAAGAAAAGATGTACAAAGCAAAACAATGAATAAAACAGCAAAATTCTAATTTTCTACTACCGTCTTTTTGAGATCGGGCTCGGAGTTGGTTTTATTCAATTTTAGTTCCATACATAGAAAAGGGATTTTCCTTTAATCGGTTCAGATTTTTTTAGATATATTTCCTCTCTGGTCATTTTGACAACCCTGGTACCTGTGCCTAGTAAATTTTATATACTATGTAAATAAATATATACATGTAAAGGTTTTTGACCGGAACTATTCATTTTTTCCAATGCATAGGAGGCTACTTTCTGGGGTTTACAATAGATATTTATAAAGACATTCGTATCAGCTAATGTGACCAATATTCTTTAAGACCTTCTTATTAATATATTTTTCATGAATGCAAATACCTGATAATTTTTTTTTTACGAAGGAGCGTACATGTAAATTGATTTTGAATTTCTGGGGATTGCGTAATTCTAAAAAAAAATCAATTAAATTTCAAAGGTTAAATAAGCAAAGGATGCTTGGTATTAAAATATTGTTTCAAATCAGTAGAATTGAATGCTATTAACGACATCCGAATAAATACATGTAAACATATTAGGCTTATATACCAACTTTGTTCATCTGTACTTTAATTTCAAACACGACAGGATTTGTAATTAATTGAATTAATAATTTCTATATACTTTGGAAACTCACATCAAATATTTTAATACTCTTTCTTCGAGCTCTTTTCTGCAGTTTCCTTGAAATGTTATGTGGGTCCGAGGTGTACTTTGAGCTTTACAGCGATTCTCTACTTTGTGTGAGGGGGGGGGGGGGGTCTTTCTACCCTTGGGTTAAGGTCAAAGGTTAAGGTCGATTTCAAGTTTATAGGTCAATGTCATTTTGGTAAATAGCTAATATCAACATTTTATTCAGGTTAATAGTGACCTTGACCTAAGTATCAAGGTCAAGGGTAAAAAGATCTGCTTCAGTATGTTACATGTCTTTACATTTATAAGTTCTTAATTCTGCATGAACATCAAAAGACTTAAGTATACTGTCGTTTAACGCATTGTGTGTGCGCGCATGTGCATGACGTCCTTGCATTTACTTTTGATGGTAGAATAATGTAGGCATTCATTATATCTATTCATATTCGAAATTTCACCCTGTATTATTGAGAACTAAGAAAGTTTTAGGCATTTAAACTTTTAGCCAATCAGATTGCAGCTAGCGTGCATGTGCGTGCGTTCATGATTATTCTTATATACCATGCTGTAGATCTTCATAATGTATGACGATGTTCAAAATTTCAAAGGATTTTGTCAGAAAACAAAAAAGATATAAAGACTTTTGTTTCAACCAATCGGAACGAAGCGCACGTGCATGCGCGTGAGATCTTGCTATTTTGACCATGTCGTCATGTCTATACTACTATTATATCCTTATATTATGAGTTTCAAGGCATTTCATCAAAAATTTAAAAGGTTACGGCTATATCTATCATATTGGTTATTTCACGCGTTACACGTGTGCGCACATGCACGCACGTGCGCGCAAAATGACCTTCGTTCCGCACATCTACATAACATACCTAGTGACCCTAAAAAGGTTTCACCTACATCGGATGAGTAGTTTACGAGAACACTCGCGGACAAAAAAAGTACCGGAGAAGAAAATTCAGAAAAAAAGTAAAAACAATATGTTCCCAAACTTCGTTTGGGGAACATAATAATGAGACTAATTGTTCAGATTACAATTTTGATTTTAATTCAGGTAACAATATGAAGCCTTTTCACCTTCTTGAGTGTTTTCATATCATTGGGCTTCAAGAAAAGATGTACAAAGCAAAACAATGAATAAAACAGCAAAATTCTAATTTTCTACTACCGTCTTTTTGAGATCGGGCTCGGAGTTGGTTTTATTCAATTTTAGTTCCATACATAGAAAAGGGATTTTCCTTTAATCGGTTCAGATTTTTTTAGATATATTTCCTCTCTGGTCATTTTGACAACCCTGGTACCTGTGCCTAGTAAATTTTATATACTATGTAAATAAATATATACATGTAAAGGTTTTTGACCGGAACTATTCATTTTTTCCAATGCATAGGAGGCTACTTTCTGGGGTTTACAATAGATATTTATAAAGACATTCGTATCAGCTAATGTGACCAATATTCTTTAAGACCTTCTTATTAATATATTTTTCATGAATGCAAATACCTGATAATTTTTTTTTACGAAGGAGCGTACATGTAAATTGATTTTGAATTTCTGGGGATTGCGTAATTCTAAAAAAAAATCAATTAAATTTCAAAGGTTAAATAAGCAAAGGATGCTTGGTATTAAAATATTGTTTCAAATCAGTAGAATTGAATGCTATTAACGACATCCGAATAAATACATGTAAACATATTAGGCTTATATACCAACTTTGTTCATCTGTACTTTAATTTCAAACACGACAGGATTTGTAATTAATTAAATTAATAATTTCTATATACTTTGGAAACTCACATCAAATATTTTAATACTCTTTCTTCGAGCTCTTTTCTGCAGTTTCCTTGAAATGTTATGTGGGTCCGAGGTGTACTTTGAGCTTTACAGCGATTCTCTACTTTGTGTGAGGGGGGGGGGGGTCTTTCTACCCTTGGGTTAAGGTCAAAGGTTAAGGTCGATTTCAAGTTTATAGGTCAATGTCATTTTGGTAAATAGCTAATATCAACATTTTATTCAGGTTAATAGTGACCTTGACCTAAGTATCAAGGTCAAGGGTAAAAAGATCTGCTTCAGTATGTTACATGTCTTTACATTTATAAGTTCTTAATTCTGCATGAACATCAAAAGACTTAAGTATACTGTCGTTTAACGCATTGTGTGTGCGCGCATGTGCATGACGTCCTTGCATTTACTTTTGATGGTAGAATAATGTAGGCATTCATTATATCTATTCATATTCGAAATTTCACCCTGTATTATTGAGAACTAAGAAAGTTTTAGGCATTTAAACTTTTAGCCAATCAGATTGCAGCTAGCGTGCATGTGCGTGCGTTCATGATTATTCTTATATATCATGCTGTAGATCTTCATAATGTATGACGATGTTCAAAATTTCAAAGGATTTTGTCAGAAAACAAAAAAGATATAAAGACTTTTGTTTCAACCAATCGGAACGAAGCGCACGTGCATGCGCGTGAGATCTTGCTATTTTGACCATGTCGTCATGTCTATACTACTATTATATCCTTATATTATGAGTTTCAAGGCATTTCATCAAAAATTTAAAAGGTTACGGCTATATCTATCATATTGGTTATTTCACGCGTTACACGTGTGCGCACATGCACGCACGTGCGCGCAAAATGACCTTCGTTCCGCACATCTACATAACATACCTAGTGACCCTAAAAAGGTTTCACCTACATCGGATGAGTAGTTTACGAGAACACTCGCGGACAAAAAAAGTACCGGAGAAGAAAATTCAGAAAAAAAGTAAAAACAATATGTTCCCAAACTTCGTTTGGGGAACATAATAATAATGAGACTAATTGTTCAGATTACAATTTTGATTTTAATTCAGGTAACAATATGAAGCCTTTTCACCTTCTTGAGTGTTTTCATATCATTGGGCTTCAAGAAAAGATGTACAAAGCAAAACAATGAATAAAACAGCAAAATTCTAATTTTCTACTACCGTCTTTTTGAGATCGGGCTCGGAGTTGGTTTTATTCAATTTTAGTTCCATACATAGAAAAGGGATTTTCCTTTAATCGGTTCAGATTTTTTTAGATATATTTCCTCTCTGGTCATTTTGACAACCCTGGTACCTGTGCCTAGTAAATTTTATATACTATGTAAATAAATATATACATGTAAAGGTTTTTGACCGGAACTATTCATTTTTTCCAATGCATAGGAGGCTACTTTATGGGGTTTACAATAGATATTTATAAAGACATTCGTATCAGCTAATGTGACCAATATTCTTTAAGACCTTCTTATTAATATATTTTTCATGAATGCAAATACCTGATAATTTTTTTTTACGAAGGAGCGTACATGTAAATTGATTTTGAATTTCTGGGGATTGCGTAATTCTAAAAAAAAATCAATTAAATTTCAAAGGTTAAATAAGCAAAGGATGCTTGGTATTAAAATATTGTTTCAAATCAGTAGAATTGAATGCGCATGCGCGCAAAATGACTATTAACGACATCCGAATAAATACATGTAAACATATTAGGCTTATATACCAACTTTGTTCATCTGTACTTTAATTTCAAACACGACAGGATTTGTAATTAATTAAATTAATAATTTCTATATACTTTGGAAACTCACATCAAATATTTTAATACTCTTTCTTCGAGCTCTTTTCTGCAGTTTCCTTGAAATGTTATGTGGGTCCGAGTTCTAATTTGAGCTTTACCAGGGATTCTCTACTTTGTGTGAGAGGGGGCGGGGTATTTTTTTCTTTTTACCCTTGGGTTAAGGTCAAAGGTTAAGGTAGATTTTAAGTTGATAGGTCAAGGTAATTTTGGTAAATAGCTAATATCAACATTTTATTCAGGTTACTAGTGACCTTGACCTAAGTATCAAGGTCAAGGGTAAAAAGATCTGCTTCAGTATGTTACATGTCTTTACATTTATAAGTTCTTAATTCTGCATGAACATCAAAAGACTTAAGTATACTGTCGTTTAACGCATTGTGTGTGCGCGCATGTGCATGACGTCCTTGCATTTACTTTTGATGGTAGAATAATGTAGGCATTCATTATATCTATTCATATTCGAAATTTCACCCTGTATTATTGAGAACTAAGAAAGTTTTAGGCATTTAAACTTTTAGCCAATCAGATTGCAGCTAGCGTGCATGTGCGTGCGTTCATGATTATTCTTATATACCATGCTGTAGATCTTCATAATGTATGACGATGTTCAAAATTTCAAAGGATTTTGTCAGAAAACAAAAAAGATATAAAGACTTTTGTTTCAACCAATCGGAACGAAGCGCACGTGCATGCGCGTGAGATCTTGCTATTTTGACCATGTCGTCATGTCTATACTACTATTATATCCTTATATTATGAGTTTCAAGGCATTTCATCAAAAATTTAAAAGGTTACGGCTATATCTATCATATTGGTTATTTCACGCGTTACACGTGTGCGCACATGCACGCACGTGCGCGCAAAATGACCTTCGTTCCGCACATCTACATAACATACCTAGTGACCCTAAAAAGGTTTCACCTACATCGGATGAGTAGTTTACGAGAACACTCGCGGACAAAAAAAGTACCGGAGAAGAAAATTCAGAAAAAAAGTAAAAACAATATGTTCCCAAACTTCGTTTGGGGAACATAATAATAATAATAATAATAACTAGTGCTAATTGTAACGGGAACCGTTACAGATGTTCCCCAAACGCTCCCCAACTCCCTTTTCGTGCCATATTCCCTGTAAGTTTCATTAAAGAAGGCAAAATCTATGCATTTAAGACGTAAACAACGTTTTTCCAAAAGTAAACCAAGTATTTCAAATTTAAGCAATGCAGGCGTGCGCATGTGATTGCATGAGCGTAATGATGATATCATCTTGTCTATACTATTTTACTCATTTGCACGTGCACGCACATGCATGATGACCATACCTTCTTGTAGGAGTCCATTATGTCTGTCTATGTTCTTAATCTCATCCTGTTTGGTTGAAAAACAAGAGAGTTATAGCCATTCAAAGTTTAAGCCAATCAGATTGCAGCGCACGTGCATGCGCGTATTTTCATGACAATTGTTATATATCATATTGTAGGACATCTTAAAGTATGCTTATGTTTTAAATTTCAAAGCATTTAGTAAAAAAACAGAAAAGATATTGAGATTTTTGTTTCAGCCAATCAGAGCAAAGCGCACGTGCATGCACGTACATGCATGTGAATGGTGACCATACCATCCTGTAGGAGTCCTTTATGTCTATCTATGTTGTAAATCCCATGCTGTTTGGTTGAATACCAAGGGAGTTATACTCATTTAAAGTTTCAGCCAATCAGATTGTAGCGCACGCGCATGCGCGTGATTTCATGAAAAATTTTATATGTCATATTGTAGTACATCCTAATGCATGTCTATGTTATAAATTTCAAAGCATTTCATCATAAAACAAAAAAGATATTGAGATTTCTGTTTCAGCCAATCAGAGCAAAGCGCACGTGCATGCGCGTGAGTTCATGCAAATTTGACCTTGTCATCTTATCTACACAACTTATATATCTTTATATAATGAGTTTCATAACATTTTATCAAAAAATATAAAAGTTACAACCATATTAAATATATCAGTCATTTTACTCATTGCACGCGCCCGCACGTGCATGCGAATGCGCGCAAAATGACCTTCGTTCGGCACATCTACACAACATGCCTACTAACCCTAAAAAGGTTTTAACTTATTTTGGTGAACAGTTTCTGAGAACACTTCCGGACAAAAAAGTACCGGAGAAGAAATAAGAAGAAAAAAGAATAATAATAATAATAATAATAATAACTAGTGCTAATTGTAACGGGGACCGTTACAGATGTTCCCCAAACGCTCCCCAACTCCTTTTTGGTGCCATATTCCCTGTAAGCTTCATTAAATAAGACAAACTCTGTGCATTTTGACTTTAACAACGTTTTCTCAGAAGGATACCAATTATATTCAAATTTTAGCATTGCACCCATGCGCATGTGAATGCATGTGCGTTATGATCATATCATCTTGTCTACACTATCTACATATTTTAATATACAATATATTAAAGCATTCAGTCCAAAAGTATGAAAAATCACTCTTTCAAGTGTATTTTTCATTTCACTCGTTCCAAATACATGCACGTGCGTGCACGTGAATGATGACCATACCTTCTTGTAGGAGTCCCTTACATCTATCTATATTCTAAATCCCATCCTGTTTGGTTGAAAAACAAGGGAGTTATAGCCATTTCAAGTTTAAGCCAATCAGATTCCAGCACACGTGCATGCGCGTGATTTCATGGTTTTTTTCTATATCATATTGTAGGATATCCTAATGCATGACAATGTTTTAAATTTCAAAGCATTTCGTGAAAAAAACAAAGTAGATATAGCCATTTAAAGTTTCAGCCAATCAGATTGCAGCACGCGGGAATGTGCATGCTTTCATGAAAATTCTTATATATCGTGCTGTAGATCTTCATAATGTAGGTCTATGTTCAAAATTTCAAAGGATTTTGACAAGAAACAAGAAAGATATTGAGACTTTAGTTTCAGCCAATCAGAGAGAAGCGCACGTGCATGCGCGTGAGATCTTACTTTTTTGACCATGTCATTTTCTCTATGCTTCTAATATATACTTATAAAATGTGTTTCAAAGCATTTCATCAATAATTTTAATAGTTACGTCTGTATCAATTATATTGGACATTTCTCGTGTTGCACGTGCGAGCTCTTGCAAGCACATGTGCATGCACATGCTTTCATGAAAAATCTTATATTACAGGCTGTAGATCTCCCTAATGTATGACTATGTTCAAAATTTCAAATGATTTGATCAAAAAACAAAAAAGATATTGAGACTTTAGTTTCAGCCAATCAGAGCGAAGCGCACGTGCATGCGCGTGCGATCTTGCTATTTTGACCATGTCATCTTGTGCATACTACTAATATATCCTTACATTATAAGTTTCAAAACATTTCGTCACAAAATAGAGAAGTTACAGTTATATCCATTATATATTGGTCATTTTAAGTTTTGCACGTGCACGCTCTTGCAAGCACGTGCGCGCAAAATGACCTTGATTCCGCAAATCTACATAACAAGCCTACTTACCCTAAAAAGTTTTTACCTAAGTCGGATGTGTAGTTTACAAGATCACTCGCGGACAAAATTTTCCCAGGAAGAAAAATAATAAGAATAATAATAATAAGAAACAGAGTAAAAACAATACGTTCCCCAACTTCGTTTGGGGAACATAATAATAATAAGAAACAGAGTAAAAACAATATGTTCCCCAACTTCGTTTGGGGAACATAATAATAAGAAACAGAGTAAAAACAATATGTTCCCCAACTTCGTTTGGGGAACATAATTTACGATCCTGTGCCATTTATAACGATGTTCAATATGTAATATTCACATTTTCTTATGTCTTTCCTTATATCAAAATACTAATTGAATAGACATTCAATTTTCAATGGCATGCAGTTGGTCTCATGATCAGACTTTTTTGTGTACGGAAAGCAAACTACATGACCCTTTAGAATTTGGATTTTTATTCATTTAAAATATCATTTATAGAGTTTCATTGGGATATGACATGAAGTTGATACGTGATCAAATCTACTATAACGCCTTTGTGTGTTATAGAATATGATCACGTGATGGACTTTACGTCATATCCCAAATGAAACTCTATAAATGATAGATCTTATTTCGGGTAGACTTTACTTTACTGGTCCCCAGATCCGCAGGATCCTCGCGCTCATTGGACTAGGAATAAACAATAAGGTCACTCAACTTATGATACCATGCGAGATAATTATGTAGACATACAAGATATTTATGTCAACATGCTAGTTAATTTTGTAGGCATGCAACTTATTTATGTGAACATGCAAGTAAAATATGTCGACATGCAAGATACGTATGTTAACATGCAAAATAATTATGTAGACATGCAAGATATTTATGTTCACATGCAAGATAATTATGTTAACATGCAACTTATTTATGTCAATATGCGAGTTATATTTTTACATACCAGATATTCATGTCAGCATGCAAGATAATTAGTTGCATATCAACATACATTTCATGCATGTTAACATAATTATCTTGCATGTTGATATAATTATCATGCATGTCAACATTAATAATTCGCACGTTGACATAATCACCTTGCATGTTGACATAAATAAGTCGCATGTTGACATAATATGTGGCATGTTGACACAATTATCTTGCATGTTGACAAAATTATATTGCATCTTGAATCTACGATGTCAGATACATACGTTAGTACGTACATTTACCCATATATAAATTATATTTTTCTTATAAGATTGATAACTTTCATTTCAATATAATTAAGGATATTCGATCCTCAGCCAGGAAGGATAACTCCAAAAATTAATATTTAATAATGAAATGCATCAAAATGAAGCTTGAAAATATTTTTTTTTCATTCAACAATTTTCATTTTATCCATCTTTATAAGATTCAAGGTTTTTGGAAGTCTTAGAAAAAGTCTTATAAATGTTGACATTTGTACTCTGTAAAAGGAGAAAAAAATAATACAGTTTTAGAGAAATATGATTTTCTTGGATACAGCCTTATATATACATGTACCAATGCTAATTAGCATAACATGAAATAAGAAGTGATTTGTGGTGTCTTGCAATGATAGCTAAAGCCTTTTACACTATGTATTATAGAATACATGACGGAAACAGAAGACAAAAAATACCAAATAACTATAAAAATCATAACAATTTCTCAGTATGCCTGGGTACCTATCGTTTTTTAAACTAAACTATATTTGTTAATCAAATTGCAATTAGAAAATGTATTGGTGATAATCCGATTCGCTTTTTCTGCAAAAATATTGGAAAGAATGAGGGCACTTAAGTACGTCTTTTGGAACCTTTTCGGCTACCCATTTTAAGCTTAACATGTAACAATATATCGCTAAATTAATCTATGATTAATGTGCAAGCATATGCTTTTGATAGTTATTGCTAGAATTTTTCGTCATGCATATTTCTATATTTACATACAACGCTATTGTTTAAGCCATAAATTCCGGACAATTGAACTGGACCGCTTCCGATTTTAAGGTCGCAGCAAAGGGGCGGAGATATTTAAATCGCATGGAAATGGATCATAAGCACATGGTTTTCCGTATTTGATTTACAGTATATACGAAAAAGGCGGAGAGGAGGGTTTTGTGTTCGTTGTGTACAAAAAATAAATGATTTATAACCATGCATATGATTTCATTAATTTGTATCCACGTAAGTAAGTAAATTAAGTAAGTGAAGAGCAAAACATTAAGTGAAAAACAAAAAGTTCATAAAAATAAACACAATTGTGATAAATATATTTATGCATTTTGTATGCTCAGGTTCGTAGTGTCTGTTTTAAGAATTATTGGTAGATGAAAATGACACTGGAATACATTTTTATTTTCTGAACATAATGGACTGTCTTAGCATAAATGAAAAATAATTTGCAACCTGTCTGTAGGATAATCTAAAATAAGTACACATAGTAAATCCATATATGACCATTCCATTTGATTATTGGCAGGGTTAATTTTCAAAAAAAAAATGATCGGTATTCAGGGTACAAAGGACAATGCATTAAAAAAAATGAATTTCGGCTTCGACATTATCAAGCAATGCATGCATAATTTTCTCTATCTAACGTTCTTCCAAAAGTGGAATGCTTAAAATCTTACTGCTCATGTATTATTTGCTGTCAAGCAGCGAATTAACTAAATCTTAAAATAATTAAATGTGTTCGTACCTACAGTGTATAAAAAAAATGACATTATCACTTTATCTTAACCATCTTGAATAATACTTGTGGACTTATTAGCAACGTAAAAATAAAATAAAATAAAAAGTTTAGTTTTTTGGGTGTGACTGTGGGCTCCTACCCTGACCTAAAACTGGTCGGGCTCCCGTTTTCAAAATTTCTGGATACGCCACTGCTATATGTACAGCATGTAATCAGCAAAATAATACCTCTTTCCTTTAAAATACCCCAAACAAAAACACTATATAGTGAGAGAAGTCAACGTAAACTTGAAAACGCCAGTAGAATGTACGCAAGGATCTTCAATTTTGAAGATGGAAGTACATGTAGATATAAAAGAAATTTTCCAACGACTGACACAATGACAGCGTATCGAACACTTAAATGTCACGTGAGAAAAGTGATTATAATATCAAAGGGTTCATATGGGCTGACATCATAACCTGCTAATTTAGTAGCTCACTCGAGCGAAGTTTGAGAACATTTTTTTTTAAATTAGATATGAGCCGCAACTTGGCCAACATTGTCCTTTGGATATGTATAAGTTTTAGTTAAAATACACATTCTTTGCAAATGAGAAAAATGGCCAAGTTGCGGCTCGATGTAAACAATGTCGTTGAAAACTGGTATGCATATGAATAACAATAGAAATGTGACAAAACTGTTAGACCCCGTTTCAAAAACTAGTGTCGCTCGGCATTATTTAATACTTTCATGTAATATAATATACCAAAACCTGCTCTTAAGATATTGTTTAATACCTATAAAACATAAATTTAATGAATTTTGGAATTTTATTTTGCGCAAAACATCGGGATCCAACTCTCATAGCTTAAGTGCAGTCATTCTTTGGACAATTTTCCCTACATAATATGATTTACTTGAATCTTTGACTTTAAAGAAATACAGTGGATAAATTTGCATAACTTTGTGGATTCAGAGATACTTTTATGAGTATTTTGGATTACATAACTGCTAATTTCATAAATCTTTAGTTGCATGTTGATATAAATATGTTGCATGTCTACATAATTATGCTGCACGTCAACATAACTTATCTTGCATGTAGGTGGCAGGAATATACCACTATAGATTGACAATATATAATTATGTTGTTTTTGCTGTTCATGTTTTCAATCAATCTGTCTTAATTCAAATGGCTACCATTGCGCCCCTTTAGTTGTTGACCTATTTTTCTATTCATATGCATAAGAATTCACTTTAAAAATTCTAAATGAACGAAAAGTTTCTTGCTGTGACCGTCAATTAAACATTCAGATTTATCGACGACGTATTATCTACTTTGATATTCATTTTGGGTTCATGATGGGTTCTCCAAATCTAAAAAAGAAAATTATGAAAAACTGCGCAAAAACGAAATGTAATCGATAACAAAATGCTTGTTTGAGCTTCTAGGCCTCACTTGATCAATGGTTGATTTCATGATTAAAATATTTTTGTTTATCATGGCAACACTACAAGTTGACATAATAAACTTCTATAAATACATGCATAGCTAAGTTTTGTTTACTACGGCGCCGCTGGAGGGCCAGGTAGTAATTAGAAATTCGTTCGGACGAATTAGAAATTTGTTTGGACAAGTTAGATATTCGTTAGGATAACAGTAGATATTTGTTCGGACGAGAAAGAAATTCGTTCAGACAAATTTAATTTTTTTGGAAGAACTTGAAATTCGTTAGGACAAGTAAGTTATTTGTTCGGACGATTTAGAATTATTTCGGATAAATTATATATTTGTTCGGAAAAATAAGACATTTGTTCTTACAAACTAGAAATTTGTTCGGAGAATAAGTAATTCTTTTGAACAAATAATTCATTTCTTCAAACGAACTAGAAATTCGTTCGGATAAATTAGTTTTTATTTGTTTGGTCAAATAAGATATTTGTTCGGACAAATAAGATATTTGTTCGGACAATTAGAAATTTTTTCTGGCAAATTAGAAATTTGTTTGGACAAATAAGTTATTTGTTTGGACGAATTAGGAAATTTGTTCGAACGAAATACTAAGTAGGTATTTGTTCGGGCAAATTAGATGGATTAGATGCATAAACCATTGTTTTTAAAATGCCAAGTTCTTTAAATTTTAAGGGATACAAAGGAAGTTTCGAATATATCTGATCAGTTTAAAATGTATTTATTCTATTTCCTTGCATGTGCTGGATTTACAAATTTATTTATACCATCGTTCTTGTTTTTCTGACTGTAAACCAAAATCCCAATACATGAGTCTACCCTGCTCTGTTTTTTGCCAAATATAACATGAACCTTTCAGTTCTTGTAAAAGAGCATTTATTTGTATGCCAAACAAAATTTACCAAATAAGGACAAAAATTAGAAATGACCATATTTAAACATATTCTTAATTAAGATTAAACAAATATAATAACAACCTAAAAATAGGACTAGAAAAAATTTTGGCAAAAAAGATGGGACAATCCTTTAAAACTTGTCGATCACTAATAAATTAGCAATGTAAACTTTGATTCTTCAGTTAAAAAATACACTCTTTATAATTTAAATAATTGGATAAACTTGAATAAAATTCATATATCCCAATTGATGCTTGTAGTACAATTCTAGCCGGCCTGACCGCTTCGTTCTATGCAATTATGCTAACTAGCAGTATCAGAACATATTACAGTGGAGTGTATTATAACTGCATCCATTATTATTTAATTTCTATTCAATTTATATATTACATTATGCTTTATAACTGTGAAGTAATTATATTTACAGATTTCCAAATATATATGCATTATTCATAAAGTCCGTAGTAAGGAATCTTTAGAAACCTCAACAATATAAGAATGTATGTATCATTCATTTTGTGCAATACATTCAGAAAGTAGACCTCAACCATATTTGGACCCCGTGGAGATCCGGGTTAGAATAGGTTATTAGTACCCCTTGCTTGTCGTAAAAGGCGACTAAATGGGGCGGTCCTTAGGATGAGGCAGTATAAACCGAGGCCCCGTGTCACAGCAGTGGCACGATATAGATCCCTCCCTGCTCAAAGGCCGTAAGTGCCGAGCATAGGCCTAAATTTGCAGCCCTGCACCGGCAATGGTGACGTCTCCATATCAGTGAAATATTCTGGAGATGGACGTTAAACAGTATGTAATCAATCAACCATATTGGTGAAAATTCTAACAAAACAAATAACCCCAACCATATAGGGGTGCAGCAACTTACACCCCAACCATAGGGGTGTAAATTATATAAATTCAACCCCGACCATATAGGGGTGCAAAATCCTGCTTAAATAATACCCCGAGCATATAGGGGTACAAGAAAATCCTGCTAAGATCGAACCCCGACCATATAGGGGAGCAGGATATTGCTTAATAAACCCCGACCATATAGGGGTACAGGATCTTGCTTGAATACAACCCCGACCATATAGGGGTGCAGGATATTGCATGAATAAACCCCGACCATATAGGTGTGCAAAAAACCTGCTGTATTCTAAGTAACCCCGACCATATAGGGGTGTAAAATCCTGGAAATTAGATCATGGTTAGTTTATGTAAGTTGCTTATCAATAATACACCATATTGGCAAATCCGAATAAAACAACCCCAATCCACAGGGTTGCCATATATTAAGATTGAAATGAATTTATTTTTATATAGCATGATAATATATTAAAGACTGCATCAATCACCAATGAGCAATTAAAACAAATGAATGTAGTAGAATGTATTATGATTAGACTAAATATAAATGTTGTACAGATAAACCCACCATTATTGATAGACTTTATCTTTGAAACAATTACAGCCCTCACATTATTATAATATTTCTTATTTCCTTAATAATTCAAATGGACCCCATCAGCCAAAAATACTGCCCTTTGATTATTAGGACACCAGAAACTAGACAGGCGAAAGAATGTTGCTGAGTCTACATTCTTCAAGTAATTGGACACTCGTCTATTTAGTTCATCCACCCTCGTGTTAAACCATGCTGTGTCCACGTGAAACCGGATACGCCTTGTCGGGGGAATTCTATGCAATGTCTGTAGCACCACCACTTTCTTCACCTTTTCCTCATAACGGAGATAAAGTCCACAAGCTCACAGAAAATGTCATTCACTGATGTGTTTCTCCTACACAAGTCGTTTGATACCGCTTGTAACAAAACCACATCTGGACGCAAGTCTCTTACATAATTTGTACCTTGCGCGCGAATCTGAGCCAGTGACACTCCTCCGTATCCTGAATAAAAAATCTGTATCTCCTCCGAATTAAGATTTAAATTCGGTGTCACCCGATGGTCAGAATTATCTGATACAAAGTTACATTCAAATCTGCAAATAAAGGAATGCCCCAAAATAAGGACTTTTATTGTCATATTATCCACACCATGTCCATCACAGCGTGGGATAGACACCGATTCCAGGACCACGTGCAACGATTAGCCTAAATTAAGGCCTTTATAAACAGTAGCGTAAAGTCATTCTTCACATCAAATACTTACAATGTAGTATAAACGGTAGATCCTTATATGATAGCGAGGCGGCGCGAAGCTCAATAGACTAACGTGTACGAACGGAGGAAATTCGGGTTAAAATCTGCACATTGTTCCAAGAAATTTTTATCTCACCGCGTGAAAAAATTCCAAACTCCCAATAATCCTTTGCGGTGCATAGCAACATGGTGGCTAAAACATAGCAACAACTTACTTGAAAAAAATTACAAATAACGATTTAATGCAATTTCCATGCTACAAAACTATCGTTTGCGTTCTAAGTTAACAGGACTTTTTATTTGACGTCATACTTTCGTCACTTAACAGCTCAGGTATTTCCGATTTTGTCGGAAACTTCCGAAAAGTTCGGAATCTCGATCCCGACGCCTGAGAAGTGATTTCTTTTTATTCTTTTCTATTTTTTTTGAATGAACTGAGGATAGGCAGTGCAAGTAAAAGCTGTGTAAAGGTTTTTTGATAGTAAAAAACTGCGCTCGCCCCAACGGTCGCACCGTACAACATATTATAGCGAATAATGCAATAAAGGTGGATATTAAACTTCAATGAATGGTCACAATGGCCATGGTGGATGAAAACATTTTCATGACAGTGTGCAGACTTGAGACAATGATTACGTGACAAGATCAAATTATAATTACTGGTACAGGTTGCGTGTGGCATTACAGTATCCGGAAAAATCTTAACAATATGTAATTTATTGATAGTTGGTATAAATTACTTTATCCCGATCCAGACAAATTTATAGATTGCTGACTGGATAAAGGCTGATCGCATGACGCCCTGAAATTTTCCGTATTACGTCTCCGTCGAGGCGTAATATGAAAATCGGGCACGCGATTCCGTTCGAAACGTTGTTATTGTAAATAAAAATGGCGGCTAAGAAACGGTTTACGTAGGTAGTGTAGTTAAATTCCTTGTTACCGTAACGATATTTTATGTTGATTGTTATTGGATTAAAACTTAATATTTTCATAATATGCACAAATATTATTTTTATATCGATTAAAGTCTTCAGCGGGATAAATTCGTAACACAGTCAGTTAGTGACCTAATACGGATTCATACAGGGTGTGACATGGAAATCCGTAACTACCAACAATTAAAAAATACGGATTTCCATTTCACACCCTGTATGAATCCGTATTAGGTCACTAACTGACTGTGTAACTAATATTATGTTGCACATAAATACAATTATTGCATTTATTTGCAGCTTGATTTTAAAATTATCTGCATCTTGTTCTCAAACCTCTTCTTTCTACTAGAAAGTTACCATAATAGTGGAGAATTTTAAATGCTATCTGAAACGTGACAGTAAGACCACGGGTACCTGAAGCTATTTATTCTTTAATTTTAAAAAATAACCGGATTACCGCTAAGCGCAGCATCCCCACGTGGCAGCCACATCACTGATAATGGCAATGTCTCAAGATCTAGTAAATAACTTGAGACTGATTTTTTGGTGATAGATCCATTATGACGTCATAATCAATTTCAACTTTCTTTTTCCCGTACTTTACGGCTTAGCAGAATTATGTAGAAAATTGGGTATTTTCATGTCATTCAATTTGAAATCATATGAAAAGTAAACCGGATACCTATATTAAATTTGATATTGATTTCAAGAAGAGGCCATGAACCCCCTAATCACCGTTTTCTGGGAGACTGTAGGCAATCTGGATACATTTTCTTTGCCGAATACGAAAAAAACTCCGATATTCATGACTGGTTTTCTTAATTTTTCATTGAAAATGACAGTTTAAAATACAGTTTTTCATCTTGTTTACCTACAATTTACGCCCCGAAACATCTTATTTGACCAAGCTAAAGTTGTAAGGAATCAATAAAGGAATTTATTTCTCAAGTTTGATAAATCTGTAGGCACCTTTCATTTACTAGATCTTGACCCTAAGGGTAAAGATTATAAGATGCATTAATAAACTAATTAATTTTGTGACAAAATCATTTGAGGGAGTGCTTTATTTATAATCGAAGTGCATAGCATCGGAGGGGGGGGGGGGTGGCATGCAAACGTAAGTGGGCAGTTTCCCGTATTGGTAGTAGAAACTTATCACTTATGTACTTACTTATAGTACTTTACCTACCCATGTATGTATCAAATTTGCATGCAAAATGCATAAAATCTGAAATACCCGCGGAAGCAATATTTTTTCGTAATATCGTGCGCAGCGAGGTGGCAAAACGACAAAGTCTGGGTGAAGAGAAAATTCGGACTGCGTATCAAACCAATTGAGATATAATAATAATGATTTCCATTCCTATGTCGATACGATATATCCTTGTGAGCTTGAGATAAAAGATACGTGATGACTTTTCTATCGTCATTTTCCCTTACTTATCCATACTCTTGCGTATCTAATTAACTGAGATATATAAACTCCGCAGGTGATGAAGATATATTGCTGCATAAGTAAGGGAAAATGACGATAGAAAAGTCATCACGTTTATCATATATCTTGGTTGTATTAACGTCTTTTTCAAGTAAAATATCCAAGTATGAAACATATGTGTCAGACTCTGTGGTATCTTTTATCTCAAGCTCACAAGGATATATCGTATCGACATAGGAATGGAAATTATCATTATTAGTGTACAATACATCGTCGATCTATCATATCTTAATGTCGAGTTGAAGGCCACAGTAAACACTTTTTTTCATGCATAAGATTTTGCACAAATTCTGCTTAATATGAATTCAAAAATAGATCTGATAATAAGGGAGCTTATTGTAAAGGAATGCATTACATTGCCATTACTTTTGTAAAGTAATGTATTACCATAACCATAACTTTTGGAGGTTTTTAAGAAAAGAAAATACAAAACTGCAATTATTTATTCTCAGAAGCACGCATCCACCCCCCTCAAAACTAAACATGATAAACGATTATTCAGATTTGATTCCAAACACTTCAATATATTACACTGTCAATAACGTACATTCATAGGAAGTTCAAACTCTTAAATTGTCAGCTATATAAAACATGTACAACATGCAATTTTTGTGTATCAATTTAACTTTTGGGGAACTTAACCCCTGCCCAAAATATCTAATAATAAAGCATGGGCTTTTTTTTATCTAGTACCTTATGAAAAAATAAATGCATTTAAAAACTTATAGAATGCCTGCAGGTCTTATATTTTCCTAAGTGCAATGGATTTTTTATGGTCAGTTTAAGCTACTTCAGCTAAATGTCTTATAAACACCGTCAGAAGAAAGGGACTGAGTAATTAAGAGCACTTCCGCACACAATGCACAGTTTAATTGACGTGTTACATAAACCAGATGCATAGTTTATTTTGATGACACTAGCTAATCAAACGGTAATCAATTATCAGTTTACATTAAACATTTACTTAATAAATAATAAATAATTCTGGGAAATAAAAAAAAAATCTGATCTAAAACAAGTTTGAAAACTTAAATGTAAGGAAGGTGTAATTTCAATAGAATAAAAAGTGTATATAAATAGATACAGAAATTTTATTTAAATATATTTTCTTTTTTCATTCATATTTTTCATTTGCAAAAAAAAAATTAATAAATCTAAATAAAAGAAATAACCTAAACAATAGTTTTCATGCCCATTTTAATTCCTTAAGATATGTACACATACAAAATTCAATGACCTGGCCCCGGGATCATGAAACATCTTAAGTCAAAATCTATATTTGATAATAAAATATTGTAGAAGTCAAGCAGACCAAAATTGAAATATTTTTCAATAGTATTTCAAAGAGATGTTATCATCAGCAAATTTAGAAATAAATTCCATAACTAATAAATATTTTATAGACGATTCAAAATTTGACTTAAGTCTAAGTTTGTTTCATGATCCTGAGGCCAGGTAAGTAAATTTACGAGTTCCATTTTTTTTATTGAAAAAGCAGCTGTCAATGATATCAAAAAGCCTGGACTTAAATTTATCTTTGGGAATGGTTGTGCATAAAGTTGAAAAGTCGTATGTACTTAAGCTGTTGATTTCGGTATAATTTTGTGATATCAATTGTCCAAATGTTCTTTGGAATTTTTGAATATCCACTCCTGATTCATACGACTTCTAGAATATATTGTTGCACAGTACTCTTGAAGTTTTCCCGTCACTTCTGTCAATATCTTAGTCAGGAGTAAAGAAAAAGGCTCAGCTGAACATTTACTGGAACCCAAAGTGTATCTTTGTTTGTAAGGATTCTTATGAAGTTTTAGAATCCATTACTTATATGGAAGTTCAAATTAATTTTGGTTTTTGGGACATTAAACATTCAAATCTGACATATGATTTTGATGTTTCCTCCTTAGAAAGGGAACCATGAGTATGAATTGGAATACCACTTGCATAATGGAATCCAAGTTCCTCTAAAATACATTTCATTTAAGACATGTTCATAATGGAGTCTCAGCTAAATTTTGATTTGTCTCAACTATTTTTTATGCATATATCACTTTTTAAAACTTTGTTTATAAATGACTCATGCATCACCTTACAAAAACCTATGCTGAAGCACAGATTTGAATTGAATTTGAATTGACAAAATTTTACTTTTCAAAGTTGAGCAAAATAAAGTTAAATTGGTAAAAGGAAAATACTGAAATTCCAGATGGAGATGTTTTCACTAGAATTATTTTTCCATTTTACATCTCCTTACCTGCATTCTTGCAATGCTACTGAATTTGCACAACTATATCCGAATGCAGATAATTTACACTCCCAATACCTCAATGCAAGATTTCCATTACTATGCAGTATGAATGCATGCTCAGTCAGGTATTGTGCATTATAATGTCTATCAATGTCAAGTCAGTCAATGCAGGTATTGGCCGACCTCATATCAGTCAGTCAATGCCGGCAAGTAGATCTTGAAGCCCCAGGCTTCGCTGACTTTGACAAACTGTACGTCTATAAAATATGGCCATTTGATTGTAAATACTTATCATGTCAAGAACATGTAATGATAAACAATATCATTTTAATTTGAAATTGATAAATTTAAAATAATAGGAGGCTAGATAATTTTAAAACCATAAAGCGTTGTAATGGACATAAGAAACGTTAACGTGCATGAGGTGAAAGTTGTTCTTTTTTTTTTTACAATAGTGTTATTCATTTTATAGATTCTAAAGATGCCAGTATAAAAATGATTTTGGCTGTTAATTGACAACAAAATAATAAGTTTTTAAATTAATTGATTAAAATTTTCACTGCGGGGAATTTGGTGAATTTCAAACATGACTGAAACTGATGTAAACAAAACAATCCACTTGATATATGCATATGTATAACGGTATAAATATTTTCCTAAAGTATATCAATAGTAGGAAATAAAGTGGCACATTACATCAATTTCTGCAGAAGCCAAGGAGTTGTCGATTTTGGATGTTTACGCGATAAATTGACCAAGACTGTAAATGTAAACAAAGAAAAATTAAAACTGCAAGTAAGACCTTCAACATGTTCAAGAAAAACATTAATTAAGGGATATGAACTGGCTCGTATATCTAGTTTAACAATTAAAGCGAGAAAATAGCTGATGAAGCAAGGTGCTATCCGAAATGGCGTCCTCCCTTGTGTTTTTTTTTCTCCGAGGTACTAATTTTTTAAACTAATTTTTTCTCTCTACACAAGCCCCTGTGCCTGTACTGCTGTAGGCTAGTCAGCTATTTCGATGCCTCGATTGGTAAAACGTAACATGTGCACGTGTATAATCATTCAGCAAAAACACACAACCTTTGGTAACTGGAAATACGTCCTTTTTATCGTTGTATTTTTCAAAAGATCTTCTAAACCCCTAGGCCTATTAAGTTTCGCGGATTTTAGTTGTTTTAATATTGTGACGTCATATAAGTACGTATTGCATCTCCAAACAGTTAGGCCAGTTTGAAGACTGATCATTCACACAGCAAAATAATATGTGGGCGATTACAAAAGTATGGAATTTTCATTATGCAGTGGAAAAACACCAGTTGTGGTCTTCTTGAAGCAAAGCTTCGTCCAGTGTATCTCTATATCCTATAGTATTGTCGTGAGACGAGTAAAACAATATAATCGTCAAGAATTAACAATATTTATTAACCCACAAACCTGAATACACAACAAAGGCCGGAGAGGAGCCTTGCACAACGTGCGTCTTTGTGTGTAGGAATCTAGATTATGAAGTAATGCTCGGTACCCCGAGCCCTATGATAATATAGACATACATGTATATATAGGGTACTTGTACCACAGTATGCGTTTTCAAGACGGAAAGTTCCAGCTGCAGATTTAAGACACATTGAAGGTTTGTACAAGTACCATGCTTTTATTTATGCAACTATATTGTGTTTATTTGGCAAATGCTTCAATTATTATTCAAAATCACTTGCCTTTTTCCAAAGTAATATAATATAATAATATAAAAAAAGGAAAATACTTTTAACTATTTTTAAGGTTATTCCTGGGATTCGGGATTTTCCAGTTTTCTAAAGTAAATCGTACTTTTACGATTTCTAGCGTAGAAAAAAAAGAAATATTTGTAAATTATGGTGTGTGTTTAGAAATCTTTATGGTTGTACCCCTTAATTATTTGGTCTGATAAAGAAGATGGGTGAACAAGGCGGGCAGAATGCCTATAGCATCAGATAGTAAGAAATCATATTAAATATGTGAATTGATTATTTAGATTAACTTCTTATTATTGAAATTTTTGAAATTATGAGGAAAAAAAACTTTTCTTAGAGAGAAAAAATCTCGTAAAAAATTTTCTTTCATAAAATTATTAGATGGTATTCGTGGGATTCGAACCCTAGCAATAATTATCCGACATATTAATAGCATTCTGCTTTGAGACTAACGCGTTAACCACTATGCTACACCACTCATGCTGATTTTAGGCATTTAAATCATGTTTGTGATATGACCTGCGACTTAATGGACTTCAAGTAGAGGACGTTTTCTAATTATTTATTTGCAAAACGAATTACACGGAATTAATCTTACGATCTGGAGTAAAAATCAACATTAATATGTATAATAATATGTATGTATGCCTTCAACTCGACATGTAGAAATATCGACGACGTATTGTCAATTAACAATGGTAATTTACATCCTTATATCAAAACTATATATCCCTGTGAGCTTGAGATAGAAGATACCACAGAGTCTGACGCATCTGTTTCATATTTAGATATTTGACTTGAAAAAGAAGTTAATGGTTATCTAACAACCAAGCTCTATGATAAACGTGATGATTTTAACTTTATAATTCCCTTACTTATGCAGCAATATACGTTCATCACCTGCATACGGAGTTTATGTATCTCATTAGATTCGATACGCAATGCTCTAAATAGGAACAATTTCTAAAACGAGGTAAATTACTGATAAACAATTTGATGAAACAAGAATACCAGCGGTATCGTTTAAAGTAATCATTTCGTATGTTCTATGGTCGATACAATAACGTTGTCAGCAAATACAATTTATCATCGAGTCAAATACTGACTGACGTTTTTCATACTAATTATTAGTCCATAATTTCTACACTTAATTTTTCCCGATTATGACAAGGAGCACATGGCGGGTATGACCGGTCGGAAGGGGATGCTCACTCCTCAATGGCATCTGAGCACACCTTTGATTTTTCTGAGATCTATGTTTGCTCTGCTCCTAATAGGAAATTTTTGTTTAGATTAATTGATTAAACAGTATTTTATTCGCAAAACTGGGTACCTTATAGAACGAGTTCCATACCTTTACCTTTTTTATACACCCCAACTTTTAAAGGTCAGATTTAAGCGATCCAAAGGCGTGTGTTTGTCATATATCGGACAAATAAAAATTTACCAAAGCACCCAGATACGTCTAGACCAGAAACTCTTAAAACTGTGTCATTTTTCTCTCTTAAGGCAGCAAAGATTTGCTCTTTTGTACAGTTTCCTTTCGTCACTGCTCCAATAACATGTTGTATGCAAAGCAAACCATATATTTGGATCAAGCTGAAAGGAAAAAGCAAGAAACAGTATTTCACAATGATTTAATAATTTTTTAACTGTAAAATGTTGTCATCAATTAAAATTCAAACGTACCTGCAAGGAGAGGAATGAGAAAAGTTCTTCAAATTTTCAAAACAGTCTAGTCCCAGTAGTACAATTAAGTTTGGTCTCTTACACGTAGAATTGCTTAAATCAGGATCCGTTAGTTCTTTTGTTCCTGTTGATTAAAAATTTGAATGGTAATAAATATAACTCAATATTGTTATTTCATCGTAGTTTCCGACCAAATCGTGTTGCTGCTGCAAACAAAAGTCGTGGACTTTTCTAATGCTGATCATTTTTATTAAGTCCAATCTTAGCAAAATTAAAAAAAAATAAGAGTTACTTCTTTAAAAGACCTACGTATACATTTGGTAAATTGGTCTTTTCCTATTGGTGAGTTGTTCAATATATTAGCTAATGATTGGCTCCAGAAATTCAAAAATAATCGGGTAGCTACACTGAGATCATTTGCTGAACAAATTAAACCTTTTTGCTTCGACTCAGCTACAATACAATCATGAATAGTTTCCAATGCACTACAAAGAGAAATATATACATTTCACTTCAGTTAAGTCATGTTTTACATCATACCTTGTCATATACGAGGGTTGTCCCAGAAAAACGCGAACATTTTCAATATTTTTTTCACTAATATTATAAAGTTTAACATTGGTATGCACCATAATCAACATTTTTTTTTTACATAATTCACAGACATTTCAGTAACATATTTCTCTAAATAACATTATTGCTTTTGATCAACGAATCATTAAAATAGCTGTCGATGCAACACCGACGACGTCAATACGTAGTTCGTAGAGTTTTTGAATTTTTTCAGGAAACATGCATTTTTAAAAATGTGTTCGAAGCGTAAATTCAAGATTATTTGATTTTCCTTTATTTATCGAGTTATCCATTTCATACATGCTACAGTGAAAAGTAAATTAAGGAATGAATTCTTTTAATAAACAATTTCCTAATCATAAATCTAAATGCTCGCAGTTAACGGCAGTTTTCACGTATGAAGTTCAGCCAGGGTTCTCTATGAGCTGTTTTACTATGTTGCTCCCGACACAGTAAAATTTTCTCCGACACAATAACGATTCACATAATTATACATGATGTTATAAAAGACAAAAGTTGGTAATCCAGATTTCATAAAAAATAATTAAGGTAATAATATTTTTAGAAAAAAAAAACTCAAGGTGACTTGATAGATACCAGGATAACCCATTAAAGCTCGAGAGCTTATTTCCAATGGGGTCCTATCTAAAATAACTTTAGAGAATAAAAACAGTATAATGTAATGAATGTTCCATCATTAAAGCACTTTAATAATTTTGGCACAATTATTATAGCCTAAACATCTAAATTGAGTTTAAGTATGATAACATTGACATTCTCAATAAAATAATAAAATATATTTCATAAACTACTACTTAAACATATCACTTTCATGTTCTAAAATCCTTTTTTGTAAGATAATACTCTTGACTTGTTTCTTAAAGGTACTCTTTCCTTTTGTACACTTAATAGAGGTTGGTAAAATAAAATTCCAGTCCTTCATGCCATTTATATAGTAAAAAAAGTGTCTGCTTGACATGTTTTCACATGAGGTATAAAAAATCTTCATTGGAGGATGATCTGGTATTACGTGAAGACACAGCTGATCTTAAAGTAAAATTTTCGATTAAGTAAGATGGCGTATAGCCATGGAATATATTATATATATGGATTAATCTGACTTGTCTTACCCGATCTTCTACATTCAACAAATTCAATGTACTAAGAATTTTATAGTTTATGGTATGCAACGAGATAGATTAAGTATAAATCTCACCAGTTTGTTTTGACATATTTGTAATTTCTTTTTGATAAACCTGCTCTTTGATAAACCTGCATACCATGCACAGCTGGCATAATCTAAGTGACATTGTACAAGAGCATAGCATAATAGCATTTTACTTCTTATATCTATAAAAAACTAGCTTGTCTGTATAAAAAACGCAACCTATTGTTAACTATTTTAACAATTGACTCAATAATAAATTCACCACTCAAAAATTGATCAATAAAAATTCCTAAGTATTTAACTTTTTCCATAGAATGAATTGTATGACCATTTCACTCAATGTGAAAATCTGGAACATTTGTAAGTTTCTTTCTTGATCCAAATAAAATACATTCAGTTTTTCCCAGGTGTAGTGATAACTTATCAACTTACCAGTTTGAACATTGTTTTAAAACAGTACTAAGTTTTTCTGAAATATAATCTAAATTTTATGTGAAAATACAATTGCACTATCATCTGAATATAAATTAAATTTGCAGTCAGTATCAATACTAGAAGCCATATTATTGACATAGATTAAAAATAGTAGGGGCCTAAAATACAGCCGCATTTTTTCTACATTTGGGTCTGACATAACATTTTTTAATTGTAAAAATTTCTTTCTATTTGACAAGTAAGATCTAAACCAGTCTGTATTTCTTAATCCAATGGCATTAAGTTTTCTACAAAAAAAATTTCATGATAGACAGTATCAAAAGCTTTTGAAGGTCCAAAATGACCACACCTATATATAAACCTTTTGATGTATTTCTTTTTATAAAATCATACAAATGCATTAAACAAGTTTCAGTAGAAAATTGTCCTCTAAAACCAGACTGAAATTCATACAAAATTGTATACTGATCCAGAAATTTAACAGGCTGTATGAAAAGCCCTCTCTAAAACCTTGGAAACAATACTCAAAATACTAACAGGTCTGTAATTACCAACCTCAAGTGAACTACCTTTTTTATACAGAGGTTTGATTCCAGCTATTTTCATATATCAGGAACAATACCAGAAGTTATAGACAGATTGATTATATATATGTAATGGGTATTTTCAAAAAAATTTCAAACCTGTACTTTTGTTGGCATTGAGTTTCGAAAGCTCTTTATAAATAAAATCCTCATGAACAGTTTTGAGTCAAAAATTACAATTTTTAACTTCTTTCTTCTGATAAAATGAAAAAAGTGTACAGAGTCTATTAAAAATATTTAAACATTTTGGTAATTTCTGCACCAGTGTTGAGGCAACATTTGTAAAAAAAAAAAATAATTATTGAAATAATTACAAAACAGTTTTGGGATCATGACATACCTTATCCTCTATACATGTCTTTAAAGAAATCTTAACATCTTGATTTTATTTATTCTTGAAACCGATATCTTTTAAGTGTTACCAGAGATTTGTTTTTTTTTTTGTTTTGTTTTTTTTTTTTTGGGGGGGGGGGGGGGGGGTTCCTCCTCAATTTTGTTGGGAAAATAGTCCGACCTTGTTTTCTTTTAATTTCTTTGAGTCCTATTTCTTAACTCGCTAAAAAGTTTATAATTTTCTTTTTGTCCATGATTTTCGGTGTTGGTACAGGGTTTGTTGAGTGATCCATGGCTCGGTGCGTTGCTTAAGCCTGACTTCTTTTATGGAGGCAATTTCATCTAAACCTTTATTAAAAAAGTTTTGAAAACTTTTCCACGATTCATTCACACAGTTTGAAAAACATTGATTCCATTCTTCTTGTAATAATTTTTCTTGTAGAATTCCTGTAGAATTTCTGGACCGTATTCTTTAGTGATCTCAATTTTACAGTGTTATGATGCTTGAAATGTTTTAGCTCACCTGAGCCGAAGGCTCAAGTGAGCTTTTCTGATCACATTTTGTCCGTCGTCCGTCCGTCTGTCCGTCCGCCTAGCTGTCTGTCTGTCCGTCTGTAAACTTTTTACATTTTCGACTTCTTCTCAAGAACCACTGGGTCAATTTTGAGAGTTATGTCCAAGACACGATGTAGTTACGAAATCGACACATTACTTTCTTTTTTATAGTTTTCTATAATATTTCTCTATTCTCGTGTGTTTAATACAATACTTTCTGTTTTAAGACTATTTCATTACTGTTAATATCCTTGATATCGTGCCGATATCGAATTATGGTTGTTCCAAGAATTGTGGTTTCCATCCTTAATAAGGTGTTTTTCACAACTGTTACTTAAAACTTTCTTTATAAATCTTTCCCTGAAGTGTCGAATCGAATCATGATTGTTAAAAGCATATAACTTTACCAATCTTCACCCTAATACAAAAACTTTATTTTTACATCACTTCTGTGTTTAATAAGTTTACCTTACTGTCGATATCGACGATATTGTTTCGATATCGAATTATGATTGTTAAAACATTTTAAAGAATTTTCACCCTTACCCAACATCTTACTCTAAATCTAATCTAAAACAATAACAACACTTAAATTTTCTTAATCATATTTTTTTTTTCACATTCATGCCAATAACTTCACTTGTGACTTTGTAAAATTATGTTAACCTCATTTGAAAATAAATTGTGCAAATAGGCTGATATCGATACGATATCGTCATGATATTGTCGATATCGACGACATCGACGTCATATAGAGTCTCAAATATGGCACCAGGTATTACCAATTAATAGTGATGATCACGATCGATATCGATACGATATCGACATAATATTGTCGATATCGTCGATATCGACATTGAATTCGTTCTTGGACATGTATGAATTTTGACCAAACTTGGTTCAAAGCATTCTTGGGTAAAGGTAAATTTTAATTGTTAAAATGAAGGGCCAAGTCCCCTCACAAGGGGAGATAATCAAGAAAAGACAAAAATTGGGTGGGGTCATTAAAAAATCTTCTTCTCAAGAACCACTGGGCCAGAAAAGCTGAAAATTACATTTAAGCATCCTGGGGTAGTGCAAATTTTAAATTGTTAAAATCATGACCCCCGGCGTAGATTTCAAATTGTCTAAATTATGATCAGTTAGGTAGGGTGGGGTCACAATATGTATTACCAGGGGGAAATCTGGTAAAGAACGGAATTGTCAAAGCTTCTCAGGTGAGCGATGTGGCCCATGGGCCTCTTGTTCCGATATGCGTCGAGAACAGTAAATAAAGCAATGGTCTCTGAGTCCCGTAGATATTGTGTCGACCTGCATTAGGTTTTCTTTTTTGTTTGTTGTACTTGTTACGTCTGTGATTCTCGTAGGTTTATCTATTATCTTTTAATTAAAGGTCAAATTGTTAAGGATTTATACAAAGGATGTGCTGGCATAAAATCAATATTAAAATCACCAAAAATATATTTTCGTATTCGGCTCTCAAGAATTGGAGACTGTTTTCAATATGTTCCAAAAAGTCAGATTGATTTGGTGGCCTACAGTAGATTCCAATTTGGATAGGTTTTGTTTTTGGTAAGAATATGTTGAAAAATATTGCTTCTAAGTTGTTTTGGTCACGGTCCTTATAGGTCACCTGAGTATCGTGTAAAAACTTTCAAACAAATAACTTTGGTTCGTGTTTTAAACAAGAGGCCATGAAATTTACAATTCACAATTTTGAAAGAAGCACCATTGCTTATCATTATTATAAACTTAGCATGCTTACTCTATTAATTAATACCCAGAGGTTGATCAGAGTAACAAAGAAAAAATGCACTTCCACTTTATAACATCTTTTCCACCTCACCCTACAGGAACCACGGACCATGGTGCCATTTATTTCAAAATTTTGCAAATTTTATCATAAAATGGTTGATTAATACCAAAGAGCAGATTTCAAAGCATTAATTTATTTTCAGACTATGTAACCCACCCCCACCCCCCGCCCCGACCCAAGGGCGGGGGGGGGGGGGCATAAAAAAATAACCATTTTGCTAGATGCATCTTTCTTAATCATAAATATATATACTTGGATCATTGACATAAAACCCAGGAGCAAAGGAAAAGATTTTCAAAGAAATATGCATTTTCACTATATAATCTATATAGCCCCTCCCTAGCACTAAAACCCCTGACCCTGGGGCCATAAAATTTACAATTTTGGAAGAGGCACTTTTGCTCATCATAACTATGTACTTAGTTAGATAATTTAATACCCAGAAGCGGAGAAGAAGATTTTCAAAGAATAAATGCATTTTCACTATATAATCAATAGAGCCCTGCCCAAACACCAGAACCCCTGACCCTGGGGCCATAAAATTCACAGTTTTGGAAGAGGCACTCTTGCTCATCATGACTATGTACTTAGTTAGTTTATTTAATACCCAGGAGCAGAGAAGAAGATTCTTAAAGAAATAATGCATTTTCATTATATAATCTATATAGCCCCGCCCTAGCACTAGAACCCCTGACCCTGGGGCCATGCATTTCACAATTTTGGTAGAGGACTCATTGCTCAATACATTCATGCCAACAGTTTGCCTACTTGATGTCCAGGAGTTAAGGAGAAGATTTTTAAAGATTGCAATAATTTTAGTGGTTTTGGCCCCACCTCCAGGCCCCAGGGGGGCAGGGACCATGAAATTCACAATTTATGTTTCCCTTCACCCATAGATGCTGTATACCAAATTTGGTTGAAATTGGTTCAGTGGTTTCATAGAAGAGGCTGAAAATGTTCAAATGTTAACACACGATGGACGACGGACGAAAACGGATAGCAATAGGTCACCTGAGTTACTCAGGTGACCTAAAAATGCATATTTATTTAGTATGTAAAGACAAACTCCCCCTCCAGTTCGACATCGATCTCTCCTAAGAATGGGCATATTAAAAATATTTAAACATTTTGGTAATTTCTGCACCAGTGTTGAAGCAACATCTGTAAAAAATAAATTTATTAAAATAATTACAAACAGTTTTGGGATCATGACATCCTTTATCCTCTATATTTAAAGAAATCTAAAAATGTTGCCGACACAGTAAAATCTGTGATAATTAGATAATCCAAACATATAAATTCTCTCTAACTGAAACTTTAATCAAACAGTTATACCTTCTTTCAATTCTAAAAGGTAGAGTACTTGAGTCATTCTCTGTAAAAACCAAAGATTCCAAGGAGGCCGTTAAAACGAATGTCTCCGAAATACGTAATTTTTTGTATTTAGAGTGTACCCGGGTGTCTAACTGAGAAAACCACCTTAGTTCATGTTTTGGGATTTTCGTTGCCATGGCAACCGAAACTAACGGAAATACGGCCATTTTGACCGGTTCTATTTCATAAAATATAGCATTTTTAACCCCAACATTTTTTTAAACGCGAAAAATATGAACACTTTCAATAATATAATTTATTTTAAGCATTCTTATATAATTAAAATAATTAGGATTTAAATCTTTAGTCTGAGGTGTTTCAAGCTGACAGGAGGCTAAAAAAATCAAATTTGGTGCTTTTTTCAAAATACAGAAAAACCTATTTTACTCCCTATTTCAAATATATTTATCTTTTAATTCCAAGATAGGTTTTTTAAACTTCTTGTTTATTCCAAATATCTATACTATGGTCTTTCATTTCATATAGATTCCCAACATGTGTTTTTCAGATAACTCGGGGAATATCAAAATGAAAATGTCCCATAATCCCGAATTTCCTCAAATACGGATTGGAAAACTGCGTTATACATTGTATATAGTATATTTTGTAGAGTTTGTTTTTCTCTTTTGAGGACATTTTTATGTAAAACAACCTTAAGAGAGAATTAAATGATAAAAATGAATAAAAATGTATCATTTTAGGGGCGGATAGCAACACAGAAGTGGTTACCAGGGCAACCATTCAAGGGAATTTTTTTTTCATTTCATGTTTTTTTATTGGTTCAAAATCACGTTTGTGGCTGAATTTTAACAATACTGAAGTGTATATTAATCATGCTACTTATCCATTTTTTAAATGAAATGTAGGTATAGTAAAGATATAAAAGTAAAACACAGATATTTCAATTTACCCCCCCCCCCCCCTTTTTTTTTAATGAGGAAAAGGCTGGGGATTAATGACACCTGTTCAATGACTCAAATTTTATCTTCTTCAGCTATTAAACGTATTTGTTACAAATTTAGCTGAAAAAAGAGTCGATGAAAAGTTCATTTATTGATTCTATCAAAACGTAAGGCTAAAGTCAAGAGTTCAAAGTTAACTGAAGAATATATAGTATAATTGCTTCTCCACATTTTCAGGAATTGACCGGAGATGACCTAAAGTCAGGATTTCTTACTACAGAAACAGAATGCTATGAAGTACAACATGTTTAATCCAAAATGGGTTAAATGGACCAAAAAAACAATTGATAACTGAAAATAAATCTGAAAATTAAATGTTTATCATTATTTTTTCAAAGAAAATATAAAAGATTATGGTGTGCGGAGGAGGTTCGGGCTAATTAATTTTTTTTAGAACTTTTTCAATTTGTATGGATACTTTTATTTCTTGCAATATGTCATTCAACAAGAGGCCCATGGGCCACATCGCTCACCTGAGCACTAAGGGTAAGAAAAAGTAGAAAATGGTTTTTTATTGTAAAGTTTAAAATCCAAAAGAAGTCCCATGACCAATCATGGATTTGTTAATCTTGAGAAGTTTTTCAAAGAATTTTCCTATATATTTCAATGTAAAACTTTGGTCGGCCATTTCGGCCCTGCCCTACCCCTGGGGGTCATGATTTGAGCAAACTTGATTCTACACTACCTGAGGATGCTTCTATATATATATATATATATATATATATGATGAATTATGGCTTTGTCATTCTTGAGAAGAAGATTTTTAAAGAATTTTCCTATATATTTCTATGTGAACTTTGGTCGGCCATTTTGACCCCGCCCCTATCCCTGGGGGTCATGATTTGAACAAATTTGAATCTACACTACCTGAGCATGCTTCCATATAAATATGATGAATTATGGCTTTGTCATTCTTGAGAAGAAGATTTTAAAAGAATTTTCCTATATATTTCTATGTAAAAGTTTGGTCGGCCATTTTGGCCCCGCCCTACCCCCGGGGGTCATGATTTGAACAAATTTGAATCTACACTACCTGAGCATGCTTCCATATAAATATGATGAATTATGGCTTTGTCATTCTTGAGAAGAAGATTTTAAAAGAATTTTCCTATATATTTCTATGTAAAACTTTGGTCGGCCATTTTGGCCCCGCCCTACCCCCGGGAGTCATGATTTGAACAAACTTGAATCTACACTACCTGAGGATGTTTCTCCATAAGTTTCATCTTTCCTGGCACAGTGGTTCTTGAGAAGAAGATTTTTAAAATATGCCACCAAATTTTCAGTTATTCCCAATTATCCCCCCTTGAATAAGGGCGTGGCCCTTCATTTGAACAAACTTGAATCCCCTTCACCCAAGGATACTTTGTGGCAAGTTTGGTTGAAATTGGCCCAGCGGTTCTTGAAAAGAAGTCGAAAATGTAAAAAGTTTACAGACAGACGGACAGACAGATAGACGCCGGACAAAATGTGATCAGAAAAGCTCACTTGAGCTTTCAGCTCAGGTGAGCTAAAAAGTAAATTTTCTATGTGTTTTATAACACCTTGTCACAATGATTGTGTATATTAAAGCTCAAACATTATTTCATATACTTGTAATTGATTGACACACAATGAAGAATTTCAAAATATGTATGTATACCTTAACACAAACCATTCACAGCAACATATCTAAATAATTTGATTATTGATCTCATAAAATTACAATACCAGCAGAATAAGGACAACAAAAGTAAAATGAGGCCATAAATAATAAGAGTTCAAATCATTAAGATTTTCAACTTGATTACATGCCAGTAAGAGGTAATTTCAGTTGGGGGAGGGGGGGGGGGCAGGGGCATAACCATACATTCTCAGTGAAAACTACCAAGAATTTCTAGAGAGCAAAATAAGGACAAAAGGTCATTAGACGTATTTACTGAGAGAGCACAAGCATATAGTAGCTATGTTTTTATAGTATTCTATACCGTTTAAGTGGAAATTTTAGCGAGACGCAAATTTAGCGATTTGACCTTAAAAAATGGTATTTTAATTTTAGCGAGAAGTAATTTTAGCGATTTAAAAATCGTCACTTAAGAAGATATAACAACTACAACACAATTAGTTTTTAGCGATATTTAATTTTAGCGATCTCAGGACACTCGCTAATAATGCCAAAATTAAATCCTCGCTAAAAATTCTACTTATACGGTATATTGGCAAAATATTGGGGGGGGGGGGGCAAATGTTGGTCATATTGTAAAAAATAATGTATATATTTTCTATGAAATACTCAAGGGCCACTAGCAGGAATAGTAGGTCACTGACATACTTAAGTGAATAATTACATAGATGTACAATAGGTGGTTTTTCACTCTTATCAGTTAATATTTTTGTCATCCAAGTAAACGTTATCCTTAAGCCTTAAAAATAATAATAGACACTTTTGACATAGATTTCTTTAATTTTTCATTTTTCTGTCAATTTTATAAAAATTCAATAATTGTAACAAAGGATCGAATTATCATTTTACATGCAATGAGACTACTGTTTATACACTTTTTATCTTTTATTTAAGAATGTACATTATTAAAATCTTTTTTAAAAATTATTTGAAACATATTCAAAGTAGTGCATAGTGGACCCATGTTATTATGCATGAATAACTTCAGGATAAGTGGTCAAAACTTCCCTCAGGTATAATATTAGGCAAGACTTGGATTTTCTTCAGATACTGTAAGACTCTTCACTCTTTCTTTGATGTTCTTTGAGAGAATAACAGCAGTCAGTTTTGTCATTATATTGTTGTAGAATAATTTAGCAGACTTAGTGTAGGTGTCCCACCGGTATCTCCCATTCTCTGAAAACTCTCACTAATTTTCATCAGATAAAGATTCATTTGCTGAATGTCAAGACTTGTCATGACTTAATGTAAAACTCTTGCTTCTTGAAATCTGTAATAGACAATACAAGTATTTAGATTTAGATAATGCAAGACATAAGTTAAAAATCACTACTGGAACCAAATGGATCATGAAAACAATTACACTTGTACATGTAACAGGTCAAACTTCCTCTCTACACCAGTGCAAAATGATTTTTGGACTTTGCGAAAATTATATTGAATAAAGATGTAAATAATAAGCTTATCTATTTCATTGTCAATACATGATACATGGCATTTACCCCAAGAAAAAATGTTCAAACACAACACAGTATCAGTAGAAATAATTGCAATTTACTTCTGTGGAAAGATACATGTAAATAACATGTTTATAATTTATAGTTTAAACTATCTTGCCCTTTTAAAATGTTAGGAATACTTGATTTGATTATAAACTGAGTAATATACTGTAAATATACATTTATTGGCATTTAAATCTAAGGGCAGATCACTCAACTGCCAATCTAATTAAAATTAGATGTTAATAGATCCGCTCGCATACTCGCGAGTATGCGAGCGGATCTAACATCTAATTTTAATTAGATTGCTCAACTGCAAAACAATACAACAGAATCGTAACTCTAGAGTGTTCAGTGTAGAGAGGTTTCTTAAGGAAAGTGGTAAAAACTTTTGTCAAAAATTTTGAAAATAACAACTTGGGTTATGTTTCAATGAATAAGTTTTACAGTGTAGTTATTTTTTAATTTCTTATTCAAAGTTGCACAAAAATGGAATTTGAAGTGAAAAATATTTGTATAGAATAATACGGATGATTTCAGAATGGTAGAATTTGGAACATTACAGAACGTTTACATGTCTAATATGTAATGCATCAATAATACTCCTACATTCTCTCACTTAACAGTAATTATGCTTTTATAAGTTTTGAAAAGTGGGTCAATAATAATAGATAATGTACAATGTATATATGGAACATGAAAGCTGTATCGTCTATCCTTCAAAATTTATTACCAACGTCTAATTTCTTGAAAGATATAGAAGTCAAGGCCATTCATAATTGGGTCAAAATTATAGTACATGGACACTATACCTCTTTATGATTTGGTTTTAATACGATGTTGAAATCTCCATGAATGATCTAAATATCTTCCCCTTCCTTGTGATGCCCCTCACATGGTCACACGGCAGCATGCTACAATAAATTGTATATTTTTTTAAAAATAATTCAATTCCTTACAGGTACTAATTAATGCACAATTATATAAGAATGAGCTGTTAACTTGTTTGCTATTCACCACATATTTAACAGTACTTTTTATTTAGTTTTGTATGTTGACAGGTCTAAAATAAATAAGTGTTGACAATAATTCAAATTGGAGAAACTCTTTAATTTATATCTAATCTTGTTAAACTTTTAATGCATACATCATTATATAGTGTTCAAGATGAACAAGGAAAATGAAATTTACAAGGTCAAGTCCAAAGATGATTTCTTATTCTACCCACATAGCTATTAATAGCTAAAATGTATGTAGGTTAAAGCTACCCAAAGTAGCTATTTTACCAATTTCTAAGACCTACATATGTTGGTAGAAATGTGTAGTGGTCCTGGAGGAGCTGGGGACGAATTCCCTAGTAGCCTCCGATCACGTGTCCAGCAATGATGCGGACTATGACGTAAGCCTCTCTCTCTGATTGCTGATTGTCGACCCGTTCAGACGTGTTTACCAATCTTCTGTAAGTCATTGTATTATTGTCACATATTATTGGCGACCACTAATAAACGTGCGGAATTTTACCATAGTATTTCTGTTGTCCGCCATCACAGTCATGTAATAACAAGAAATACTATATTGACGCTGTGATCCAGGGTTTATTGTCTGGGCAGCGGGGTGCCGGCCTAACCACGTGTTGTTAGTGCCGTCGCCATCTTGAATTTTTGTAACTTGGTATTTTATTATGTAACTGTATAAGGTTAAAGTCTTTGTGTTTTTAGTCTATTGTTTTATATACTCTTAGCGGATTAGCCGCGAGAGATTTTCATGTATTTTGAATAAAATTTAGTGTACTTTTATTGTGATCCGAGGACCGGTGTTATGGACCGAGAGGTTAGCTCGTTCGGTCTTGGTAGGGGGGCTTTGAGGCCCGAGGGGGGTTGGTACGCTCGTGCAGTGGGGGGAGACCGGAGTGGTCTGTTAGGTGCCCCGTTAGAGTGCAGCCCAGGGAAAGTCCCGCCTACTAAGAGTGTGAAGTTTGTCCCGGGTGTTGCTAGTACACCGATGCCCCAGGGGGGGAGTGCCCCGGATAATGTCACTCAGTATGGGGAGGGGGACATGTCACTCACACAGGGAGCTATTTCGGAGGGTCCAGGGGAAACACCCGGATGGTCCGCTTTCTATTCCCTTATCCAGGAGCGTCAACAGATATTAGAGGGAGCGGTTGACCGGATGCAGGGGGAAATGGGTCAGATCCACAGTGACCTTGACACTGTTAATAACAGGGTAGACACCCTAGGTCGGGATATAGGCATAGTGAATGACAGAATGGATATCTTGGGTCAAGATATGGGAGCCCTGAGGGGGGACATAGGTGCCTTGGAGACAAATATGTCGAAACAGGTTGGGTCTATGGAGACAAATATGGGGGGCCAGTTGGGTAATATCACTCAGATGTTGGCTGGGTTAATGAAGGCCAGTCAGCCCCAGTCACCCCCGCCCACGCAGGATAATAAAGTCAGTCAGCCAGTAGTGACTAGTAGCCAGGGGAGTCCTTGGGTCCCTAGCGCACTACCCGGACATCAGATGCCTGCAGTGACCCCAGTAGTGTCCGCACATAGCGGAGAGCCTGTACCTGTTTCTTTGGGGGGACACAGTGTAAACATGTCTCAAGGTCATTCTCTATCTTCGTTTGGCAATGACAGTTTAGTCTCGGGATTGCCGAGCACTATTACTTTGGGTTCATTCGCGTCAGGGGGGACCGATTACCCAGTGCTTCCCAGCACGGGCCCACCGGTTCCGGGTCATGTTGCATGGTGCACCCGAGTGGGTACTTCCGCGACCGTGCCCTTAGCGTCCGCGCATCCTAGTGTTGCTAACTCGAGTGGTCAGGGCGCTGGCCACTATGGAAGGTTGGTTGGGGAGTCAGTTACATTAGGGGGTAGTCCGTCGTTTGTGCCTAGTTATGGGGGTTTGCATAATGCAGTACAGGGTCATTCGCTAATGACCACCGCGAGCCAGAGCCAATTGCCAAGCTTACTTCCCGCGGGTACCCGTAGCTGTGTCAGTAGAAATATTCCGGCCGAGGTCAAAGGGGTGAGATATACCGGGGATGTAGAATGGGGTCCATTTTACTCGAAGTTTTCTACCATTGCCGAGTATCATCAGTGGAGCGATCCCGACTCTCTGTTTGCCCTAAGTCTTACGTTAGAGGGGGCAGCCCTTAAGTACTTTGACATCCTCAGGCGACGAGGCGCGCTGTTAAGTTTCCGTGAGGTCGTTCTCCGGATGGAGGAGCGATTCGGTAAGACTTCCCTTAGAGCCGCCTCACAGCTGGAATTTAATTCGATCTGCCAGCGGGCGGACGAAGCTATCGAGCAATGGGGGGACAGGGTGATGGATACTGCCCAGAAAGCGTTCGGTGGCGGCACCTCGCCAGAGGTTTTCCAGGAGCAAATCATCGTTCGTTTTGCTCTTGGGTGTAATGACGGCGAGGCGGGGCAACAGCTGATTAATAATCCCCCGGGGACTCTCGAGGAGGCAATTAAGAGGGTTAAGACGTATCAACTTAGCCGTAGAGCTTTGGCCCGCCGGCCGAGGGCAGTTAGATCGCTTTCCAAAGACCGAAGTCAGTCGCCAAGTTCAGGTTTTTATCGCGCCCGGTCAGATTCTGAGTGTCAAGATCTTTACGTGGCACGCAGAGAGCGTTCAGAGTCTAGGGACCGTCCTTATCGTGCCAGCAGGGGCCGTTCCCCTGATCGTGCCAGCAGGGACCGTTCCTATGATCGTGCCAGCGAGGACCGTCCTCGCCGTGCCAGCAGGGACCGTTCTGATCGACGTGCCAGTAGGGACCGTTCCGAGTCGCCAGATCGGGACTCGTACAGAAAGTATTATTCCAGCGACGCAAAAGACAGCACCCGAGGATCAAGTCCCGAGCGAAGATCCTTGAGGGATCCGTCACCGGATAGGGGCCGATCTCGCGAACCGAAGCTTATTGTATGCTTTGAATGCCAAGAGCCAGGGCACTTGCTTCGCGACTGCCCGATCCGCCAGCGACGGCGTAGATCGGGGACCCCTAAGCCTTGTCTTAAGTCATCGAGTAACAAGTCTAAAGACAAACATAATGCGTCAGACCATGAAACGAGTGTCAAGTTCCACGAACCGAATGTGAATGCCGACGCTCTGTCCCGGGACATACCCGATTCATGCCAGAGGTACTCGACGAGAATTAGGGTCGAAGACTTACCCTGCGGCGGATGCCGTTATTGCCGCCGAGCCCACGAGCGCTGGCATGACTTTAACACCGAAATAGACGATGTAATTCCATTATCCCAACTCTTTGACGAGACGCCTGTGCCAGCGGAATGTCCGTCCGCTGAGGGGGGTAACTGTGATTCGTTTGATCCCACACTTCGTCAGGCCATTGTTTCTAATTCTTGGGAAGATACTTCCTCGACCGCTAGTGCGTCCGCACTACCCAGTTTTCAGATTAATGTCAGTGGGGTGTCGAGTTTAAATCCCGAAATTGAGACATTTAGTCCTCAAGTCTGTCAGTTAACAGGTGATACTGCGGGAATTTCCCTATCTTCCTACAGTTCCGCAGATTTAGCTCAGAGACAGAAAAATGATGAAGCTATAGTATACCTGAGACAGTACTTAGAGTCTGGGGACTTACCTACCGAAAGTGACTTAATTATCTGTAGTCCGGAAGAAAAGTGTTATCTTCTGGAACGAGACTGTTTCTATCTCGACGAGACAGGAGTTGTTTGGCGAGAACCGGATGACTCGGATGCGTCCCGTCGGCTCCTAGTGCCGCGGAATCTCCGATCCGAGATCATGCACTTATGTCACGACATACCGTCCTCTGGTCACCAGGGAATCCAGAGAACTAAAGAACGCCTTAAACAACAGTTCTACTGGTGGCGCATGACAAAGGACATTAAGCTATATGTCAAAACGTGCGACGTATGTGCGAGGAATAAGCGAGGTTCGTTGCCGAACAGATCCGAGCTTAAGAGTTATCAAGCCGGAAGCCCGATGGAGAGGGTACATTTAGACTTTCTCGGGCCGCTTCCCCGAACTGATAGCGGAAACGAATACATACTAATGATGGTAGATAACTTTACCAAGTGGGTAGAGTGTATTCCGCTTCCGTCTCAGACAGCGGAAGTTACCGCTCGTTCTGCTATCAATGACTTCTTTTCTCGATTTGGCTATCCTTACGAAATCTTCACAGATCAGGGCCGTAACTTCGAGAGTGAGCTGTTCTGTAAGATTTGTGCCATGTTGGGGATACATAAAGCCAGGACCACACCCTATCGTCCGTCCGGGAATGGCCAGGTAGAGCGCTATAACCGCACTCTAATGGACGCGGTTCGTTGCTACGTCGATGGCCAGCCCAAGTCATGGGATAAGTACCTAGGCCCATTGGCTGGAGCGTTGCGGTCGGCGGTAAACCGCCATACCGGTTATACCCCAAATCGTCTTATGCTGGGTAGAGAAGTTAATATACCAGCAACCTTGAGGTTCGCCCCACCGCCTTCCACGTCTTTTCAAAATGGGGAGGAGGGTGAGGTTGACAAGTATGTACGTGATCTAGAAGAAAATGTTCAGAACGCGCACGACATTGCCCGCGGAAAACTAAAAGTCGCGCAAAAGGCAATGAAAAGGTCGCATGACATTAAAGTCCGTACCAGTAAGTTCAAGGTCGGAGATTTGGTCTACTGGCGCCGAAATGCGGGAAAAAAGGTAGAGTCAGTATGGAGGGGTCCTGGGATCATAACCGAAGCCAAATCGGACACAATATTTGTTGTAAAATCTCGGCGTGAGGTCAAGGTTATGCACCATGACAAGCTTAAAAGGTGCGAGTCCAGGCAACTCCCCAAATGGTTAATAAATTATAAGAATAAGTTGCCCGGACAGTCAGTAGCCCGAGATGGGGATAGTTCCCTTATACATGATGTGGTTGCACCGCTGGGGACTGCAGGCTCAGGAATTAGTCCTGAGAGCTCGGGGAGTGGGGGTCACTCAAAAGTTAGCCCCAAGCCAGCGGAGTCAGAAGGTCCGTATATGGGTACTCGGAAGCGAGTTAGGGAAAGATTAGATCAATCTAAACAGCCCCAATCACCCAAGAGACCTAGAGCCACTAGGGGGACTAAAACCCGGAAATATTGTGTTTGTTTACAGTCAAATCCCAAGGGAATGATGGTGCAGTGCGACGACTGTCGGGACTGGTTCCATCCGGGGTGTGTTGGTATAAGTGAGGACTATGCCAGGTCGATACCTCAATATATCTGCCCCGAATGTAGTCCCGTCGGAGTCGACACTGGTTAGTTAGAGCAGTTAGGTTTCCGCAATGATGCGGAAGCATGTGCAAGTCTCAGTTGGGTTTACATCAGGTTAGGGGAGGCTTGTGCATGAAATAGTAAGTTAGACATAGATTTGATAATCTTACCTGTCTTTGTAGGTCTGTAAGTGATGTCTAAGGAAATTGATGAGTTTGTCTTCGAGGGCGGAAGCTCCGCCGAGGAAGAGATGCGGGAACGCAGCGATGCGGACTCAGAAGTGGCCGCACCGGCGAGTGATGCTCAAGCGCCGGATACCGACCTTGGAGTGCCCAGAGGTCGGGGGATCGTCACGGGGATCCCGGATGTAGCACAACCTTTGCCGCCAGCTGGGCGGGGACAGCCTGTTCGCCTTGGACCGTCTTGGGCGGAGATAGTGGAGCTGAATCTTGTAGAGCAGGAGCCTGCGAGATCGCAGGAGGCCAGCGCACCCCGACCCCAGGGAGTCGGGCGCGCGGGGTTGTTGTCTAGTGCTAGGTTAAGGTTGATACCCGCAGGTGCGGAGGAGGCGGGAGCCCGCCGTATTAGATCTAGGGGCACCCGCAGATGTGCGGTTCACGCATGCGGGATGAAGTTCTCGGGGGAAACCCCGATGTTAGCTCATATTTGGGAATACCACACTAGAGGGGTTGATGATCCTAAGGTTTTCCTTGAATTTCTGCTGGAGTTAGCTAAGTTGCTCAGAGTGTCTTCTGAGGGAGCCAGTGATTTTGAGTTGTTGGGGCAACTTCGCCTTTGGGTTACTAGGCGGATGGGGAAAGCCGAGTGGGGATTTTCTTCCTCTGTTAGAGATTTGATGACCCGTTTTTCGGCACATTTGGGTATTGTGCCGCCTTTGGAGGCGGAACTCCGCAGGGTGCGGAGGGGGGAGCTACCGCATGTAGCTATGTTGGTTCATCCTCGAGTAATAGCCATCATGTTAAACGGAGCCGATCTGATGGGAAGGTGGAACTATTTAGAGCGGTCCCGCTCTAATATAGCGGAGTCATGGGAGGATGAGTTGTTGCCAGAGTCTGTGGTTAGTGGTGAAGTGATCCTTGTGCCAGACAGTCTCCCAAGCTCTAGCGAGAGTTTGGTGACTGCGACTGTTGTAGCGGACACTGTGGTAGCGGAGAGTCCGCAACCACCAGTTGTAGTCTTAGTTCCGCCGGAGGAAGGCGCCAGCGGCGGAGCGCCGCGGCCTTCCTGGTCAGCGGACCCCCAGGTCCCTCTTGTCCAAGTTGTGGATTGTTTGTGGTTTCCTCTGAAGATTCCGGGTTGTCGGGGACAGTCTGTGGGGGAATTGTTGGATGAGGACCGCCGCCCAGTCGACGTACAAGTGGAGCTGGCGGGAGGTTGCGTAGCGTACGGATTCCGAGAGGAGCCCCTCTCGGACTTAGGCAATCCGCAGTGGGTCGTGGCTCAGGGAATTTCCCCTGAGTCTGCGGACTTTGTCCTGCAGGCCGATGTAGCCCGCGTTGTGGGAGCTTGTCGAAGTAAGAACTTTATGGTAGGGGAGATTGGGCTGGATTATTCCGGCCCAGCCACCCAGAGGTTTGTTCTGGCGGAATTCTTCCGCCAGGCAACATTCAGTACAGGGATGATTTTGGTTGTGAAGGGTGCTGCGGATGATCCTTTAGGCCGCATCCCTACACAAGATTGCCTTACCCTTATGGACGGGATGTTTGTTCCCATCCTAGTACCTATCTTTGTCCGTGGTTTCACTGGTGGACCGGAGCAGGTCAGGCTCTGGGTGGAGTCTGGCAGGCCCGTATTCTTTGGAATCGGGGGTCAGATCGCGGATATGTCCGCGACTCAGTTACTAGGAGTCCAAGCTATTCCTACGGACCGACTGTTGGTAGAGTCGGATAGTCCTGAATTTCCGTGTGGTGTTGAGGCGCCGATGGGCCCCAGGCACATCGGAGAAGTTTATCGCCGAGTCGCCGCAGCGAGGGGACAGGACGTCGCCTTGCTAGCGGGCCTGGTTTTTAGGAACTTCAGGGTGTTCTTTGGACCTCAGAGGAGGGGGTCGTTATAGATTAATGCTATAGCCGAGGCGTGTAGCCCGGATGTACTTACCTGAACTTACCTGAATCGGGAGCAGATAGTCCTGATGTCTTAGCCGCACTATAGATGTCGCCTTTGATGTACTATGCGGAGCCTATCCAGATGTATCGATGTTGGACCACTTGGTAGACGACAGGAGTCGGATGTTAACAACGATGGACCTCGTGGTGTTCCGAGACGACGCGGAGGATGAGTGACTGTGTGATATAAACTGTTAAATCTGTGATTTTTATTATTATAGAGACAGTAATGTTTAAAGATTTATTATTGTGTGAATGCATGTGTATGTATGTAAGATAGGCCCTGCTAGGTGTTAACTTTTTATTGATTGTACATCTTAGTTGTCCCATTGTATATACTTTACGGGCTGGGACGCCCTGTTACAAAATGGGGAGGAGTGTAGTGGTCCTGGAGGAGCTGGGGACGAATTCCCTAGTAGCCTCCGATCACGTGTCCAGCAATGATGCGGACTATGACGTAAGCCTCTCTCTCTGATTGCTGATTGTCGACCCGTTCAGACGTGTTTACCAATCTTCTGTAAGTCATTGTATTATTGTCACATATTATTGGCGACCACTAATAAACGTGCGGAATTTTACCATAGTATTTCTGTTGTCCGCCATCACAGTCATGTAATAACAAGAAATACTATAAATGCTTGAGTATAGTCTTTGGACTGTACCTGTTTCATAGGCGTCCAAACCGGGGGGAAGGGGGGGGGGGGGGCTAGAGGGGCTTAGCCCCCTCTTTATTTGAAAATATATACTTAGTATAGACTTAGCCCCCCCCCCACTTTTTTCCAAATTCGTAGGTTTAGCTCCCCCACTTTCCACAGACACATCGCAGCAAAGAGGAAAAAAGGTGTGTTTGGGGAATATTTTTGTACTGAAGTTCGAATTGACACCCACCCCCTCTTTTTTTTTTTGCTTGTAAGGTTTTTTGAGAAGGTATATATATATATTTTTTTACACTTAGCCCCCCCCCCCCCCCCCCCTTTCCATTTGCTTCCGACGCCAATGTGTTTACATTCATTTTGATTCAATTCTTTTTCAATAATTTCATCTACTCATAACTCTACGAACAAATATTATTATATTGTGTATCAGAAATTGTAGCTACTTACGTGTACATGCATGGTGTATAACACTGGAAGCGTTGCACCAGCTTGACCAATCAAATGACCTGCTTTCACATTTTCACATGTTCTGTTGGGAGGGGAGTTCTCGGTCCATCTCCTCTGGTGTTTTCAATATGTAGGTGGGAACTTAGAAGGTTTGGAATTTGACATAACTTCCCTCTTGACCTCTTTGTATTTCATTTTGAAGAAAAGTTAAAATAACGTCCACATTCGATAGTCATTCACTGTATTTAGCAAGTGTAACACATGGCATACAACCTACTTTAGACAATACATGGCCATTGATGAAACTCACGAGTTGTTGAATGTCTTCAGAATAAACAATATCACATCTGCCAAGGAAGCTATACTGTATAATCTAAGCAGTTTTGTATAAAAATATCAGTAAAACACATGGTTTGTGAAAAGGAACTCCAAACCGGCAAAACGTCATGCTTACAAATACTTTTGTTTTTACCTTCTTTCACTGTCGGAACTAGAGAGTTCTACAAAGGGAGATAATATTTTTGTGAAATGCTAGTTTTTTAAAATTTTCAAATGCATATTATTTTTTTAAATCAAAAAACACATCTCCAGAATAATTATGAATAAATAATCAAGTATGTTTTCTTTCAAAATATTGTTAATATTTTGTAAACCTATCTTGGGATTTTTTATAAAATGGCACTGAAATTATGGTTATTTAGCGTGTTGGTTAAGGGTTAAAAATGGGAGGAAATTAAATTTCTTTAAAACAAAAAGGGGTGTTAGTGATGAAGCAAAATAATTTTTTATCTTTACTTCACACCTTGTTTTCACAATTTAATGCACTTAATCCAACCATAGTGCATTATTTATTTTGAATTTTTTTATGTCAAATTAGGAGAAAACTGATCTTTTCAAACATGGGGGTAGCCACAAAATGTGTTAGGGGGCCATAACCTGGAGGATAGGTCACATCCCAAAATTTTAAATATACCTAATTAATCTCATACACATTCATAATTTTTTCATATATGTTTTATTAAAATCTGTGGTATTCGTTTGAGCGGCATCTGTGGTCCTTACAGAGAATGACTCTTTAAAATTACTAAGGCTTCACCTTGCATATTCAATTTTCTAAACCCTCGCCGGATATAACGCTTGAAGGAACAAAGACAAATAATTTGTTTTCACACTTCTATATATCACGGTTATTTGGTAGTTGCATTAAAATAGATTGTATTATAAAAAAATATTTAGATATGTCGATCTAGACTTATGTTAGCACTGTAAGTGGTAAGTCAAACATAACATCTTACCGAAGTCTTTTATTGATGTAAATAAATTGCAAAAATTTCAACATGTTCAATAAACTCTTAAAAGTATTTTAGAATTCACAAGTTTCTTCTTTTTTTGTAACTCGGTAATTCGATCAACAAAACTGACAAATAATCACGGTAAATGTTAAGTAGTTCGACTGTATCGACCAGGATTTCCTCTGCTTTGCAGAACATGGGTTTCACTTCTATCAATATGTTCGACCATATCATTTGTTTAACGAATTAGCGATTTAAAAAAAAAAAGTGTGTACATGTATTCTTTTGTAATTATATGTAGTAGTATCTTTATTGGCGTATATATTACATATATTGCCACATATAACATTACTTTATATATATACATTGGTAAACAGGTGTCACACAGGTGCTATTACAAATATTTGTGACATGACCCGGCGAGTTTTCCTTTGAAGTCAACCGTACTGTAACTGCGATACAGAACACTTTTTGTGGGCGTTTCTTATGCAAATGAACAGAAACTGTACTGTATCTGCAAAATATCAATGATACAGTACAGGTTATTTTTAGCGATGACGGAAAGCTGTAACTGTAGACAGACGTAACAATCTTTCAATTCGCATGATAGCACTGTAAGTATTTACATAGAAAACAGAAAGAAAAAAATGAGTAGCAATGCAGGTGTCTTTTGTATTATTACTGCTGCTGAATGGTAGCGTTTTCCCTCTTTTTAAAACATTTATACACAAATTTCCCAAGTTTTTTTTACTTTCAGAATTGGAATTAAGTAATTCAATAAATTTTGCCATACTAGGTCTTGCATAATATTTTTTAATATATTTTTCTCTTAACTCAGTATAAAAGTTACATATTAAAACAAAATGATATTCGTCTTCTATTTCGTTCGATGTACAAAATATGCATTTCCTTTCACTTGTTGGACATCTTTTATCATATCTACCAGATTCAATGCGTAGACAATGCGAAGATAATCTGAGTCTAGTTAATGCTTTTCTGTGTTTTTCATAATATATACAACTAGTGCTAATTGTAACGGGGACCGTTACAGATGTTCCCCAAACGCTCCCCAACTCCCTTTTGGTGCCATATTTCCTGGAGGCTTCATTAAATAGGACAAACTCTATGCATTTAAGACTTTAATTAAGAAATAAACAACAATGTTAAAAAGTTCTCTGGGAAATGAACTTTTAGTTGGTCACGTGATCAAATCTTGTGAAGCCCGACGGGCTTCTCAGTAGATTCAATCACGTACCAACTAAAAGTTCATTTCCCAGTGAACTTTTTAACATTGTTGTTTATTACTTATATTTACATTTGAAACGAATACATTTCGAGTTAAATTGTTTTCATTACACGAACGGGCCAACGTGTTGCTATGTAGTGACGCGCAATGACCTAGAAGTTGTTTGGTCAAAATATCACATCGCTCTGTGATCCGGTCGCGCTATGAGCTCTGACCCCCAAATGAAATTCACACAGAATTGAACGCATTTTTCTCTTCAATAGGTTCATCTAATGAAGATATTTGCAAATGTAAATATCAACCTTTACCCAGAAGTGTACCAAGTTCATTCAAATTTAAGCATTGCACGCTTGCGCATGTGAATGCATCTGCATAATTACCATATCATTTTGTCTACACAATCTGTATAACTTGATATACTAAATATTAAAGTATTTAATCCAAAAGTATAAAAAAAAAAAAAATACGCTCATTCAAGTGTATTTTTCATTTTACTCTTTTCACGTGCACGTACGTGCATACATGAGCATGATGACGATACCTTCTTAAAGAAGTCCATTACATCTATTTATGTTCTAAATCCCACCCCGTTTGGTTGTGAACCAAGGGAGTTATAGCTGTTTAAAGTTTAAGCCAATCAGATTGCAGAGCATGTACACGCACGTGCATGCATGTGCATGGTGACCATACCCTCTTGTAGAAGTCCATTATATCTATCTATGTTCCAAATCCCATCCTGTTTGGTTGAAAACCAAGGGAGTTATAGCTATTTAAAGTTTAAGCCAATCAGATTGCAGCACACGTGCATGCACGTGTTTTCATGATAATTGCTATATATCTTGTTGTAGGATATCCTAATGCATGGCTATGTTAAAAATTTCAAAGGATTTCGTCAAAAAACAAGAAAGATACTGAGACTTTAGTTTCAGCCAATCAGAGCGAAGCGCACGTGCATGCGCGTGAGATCTTGCTATTTTGATCATATGATATTGTCTATGCTACTAATATATCCTTATATTATGAGTTTTAACGCATTTGATCAAAAATGTAAAAAGTTACG
>NW_026938035.1:0-8156 GCF_032062105.1 Saccostrea cuccullata | reverse complement strand
GGTCTTCTTGGTCCCTACTTTGAGAAGTCCGTCCCTTTTTCTTCATAAAAAATGAAACGATTTGTGCAACCCCAATTGAGCTATTTCTTTTCGTTGTGAAGATATGTTGTTTAGATATAATCAGGGACAAGTCCTTTATGTCTTCAACATGGCCGTTTGTCAAAAATGGAAATATATTCTTTATAACAATATTTTTGACATCTTTTCTTCAATATTGCTTATCAAAAGAACTCCGGGCCCCCTTTTCGAGAAAATAAAGCTTTAGAGTAGAACCAACGTCCTATAATACTATAACAAGTGAAAGTGTTTAGCCCGTACTATATCCATTATGACGTCATAATTAATTCAAAGTCACTTTTTCCCGTACTTTACTGCTTCGAACGATATTGTAGAAAATACTGCACTTTGAAATTCAGTCTTGTATTCCACCATATTTCAAGTTAAAGACTACACCTTGTATTTCCTACAAATACACATCGACCATTGCTTCCAAACTTTCCAATTACAAAAACACTTGACTTGGCCTTGATACCGACTATCTGAAACATAATCCTCCTTCATGTTAATGTTCTTCTTCGCCCTATAACTATAGTCCTGCTGGACACGTTATTACAGGTGACGTACGGTAAATATAGTTCCTAATGAGGTCCTTAGATCACTTTTTTTAAAAGGTCCAAAATATAGGGAACCCCGATCCTTCAACTGGCGTCGGAATTTCATAAATATTATGGATTATGTTGAAAATTACGCCAGACGATGGGCCCAATATGAAAAAAAGACGTTGACACCTTGTCAGAATGGATTAAATGTAGCAGATCCATGTTAAAGTCACATATTAAAAGATTGTGGGGCAATATGAAAACCGTCTATTCTTCTGTGTTCAATATTGACAGTAGTGAAGGAAAAACTTCAAGAGTACTGTGCAACTATATATTCAAAAAGTGTTGAATCAGTTGTGGATACTAAAAAATCTAAAGAACTTTTGGACAATTTGAAATCAAATGACTTAACAAAAATCAACAGCTTAAAAACTCATGACTTTTCAACTTTATACACAAGAATTCCCCACGACAAATTAAAATTCAGGCCTTTTGATATCATTGACAGCTGCTTCTTCTATAAAAATGGAACTCGTACATTTACGTACCTCGTCATTTAGGTATATCGAAAACGTATTGTCAATTAATAATTGTAATTTCCATTCCAACTTCGATACGATACATCCTGGTGAGCCTGAGATAAAAGATACCACAGAGTCCGACACTTCTGCTTCATACTTGGATATTTTACTTGAAAAAGACACTAATGGTAATCTAACAACCAAGCTATATGATAAACGTGATGACTTTAACTATTCTATCGTCAACTACCCTTACTTATGCAGCAATATACCATCATCACCTGCATACGGAGTATATATATCGCAGTTGGTTCGATACGCAAGAGCATGCTCTACGTATGAACAATTTCTAAAACGAGGTAAATTATTGACAAGCAAGTTGACGAAACAAGAATATCAGCAGTCTCGTTTAAAGTCATCATTTCGTAAGTTCTATGGTCGATGTGTGTGACCTTGTCAGCAAATACAATTTATCATTGAGTCAAATGCTGACTGACATTTTTCATACTAATTGTTAGTCCATTATTTATACACTGCATTGACGACGGATTTTGTCCGTTATTTCCTTATCATGACAAGGAGCACGCGGCGGGTGTGACCGGTCGACAGGGGATGCTCACTCCTCCATGGGACCTGGTCCCACCTCTGATGTTTCGGGGGTCCTTGTGTCCTTATTTTGTATTGTTTTATGGACTTCGATATTAAATACTGTTCGTTATCCCCATATCCCACATTGATAAGATACTAAACATTTCATACCTGCAGATAAAGTAATTTTCATATATATGACAATGCTGCTGAAAAGAAAGATCTTGATCTTTGTTATCCCCATATTTGCTAGATCTCTGTCGTTGTAAGGTTCTAGATACGCATTAAAACAATCAAAGGTAGATTATTCAAAATTAGATATGTTATATGTTCATCTATTAGTTTTTAGGGGCATGCCTTAAGAGATGCAACTGGCCAATACATGTGTAAAGGTAACAGGAATGATTTTGAGGGATAGAAATTATTAAGAATATGTATTACACACTTTTCCTATTTCTTAGATGACTTTTTACAGTATTTATTAAACAATGCACATTTGTTTAAAGTCCACAGTGTTATAAATAGTATGGAAACTAGCTGTGTCGGCCTTTCTTATTTGATTAAAATCGAATATTTTTGTTGCTATCCGAAACACATATGAAAGACCTTTAAGGGAGGTGAAATCCTTAAGTAAATATAGAAAATATAAGTTTATTCACCAACTGATTAAACGTCTGTATTTCAAGGTAAATACATGAAAGCGGAACTATAATTAAAGCTATTCAAAAGACATTGTTTTTATTAAATCATATTTAAAAAGTATCAAAATTGTTGTAGATTTATATAATTTCATGCATGTCAATATCTGAGTAGATTTTTGTTTTAAAGATTTTACTGTTGTGGTGATTTAAAGAAGACTTAAGCGCTTGACAATCACATAGCCATAAAATTGCATGAAGTTTAATTGCCCCCACTATATCGATTGGTTATGCATACGGATCATTGGTAGGTCGGACTTTTGTGGGACACATTCATTCAGCAAATAACGTACATGGAAATTTCAACTATTTCCTTAGCGCTTTCTTTGTTGGGTAAATTCCTGAATATAATTACTTATCCTCTCAATAAAAAATCAAACTTTTTACAAAACTGACAAGAAGTTCTATTGCACAGGATATATACGTGGATATATATTTACATTCGTTGTGTTTTCTATTAAGACAACTGTGAAATTTATTTGAATTCCATTTTTGTGTATACTCACGCGTAGAAATATACACGGAGAAACGTGCGTTTACCTGACGTCACAATGAGGCTGCAGCGACGTTGGTAAAAATACAACAATATAGGGCAGTGTTAAATTAAAATATTGAGTGTATTTTTGAGTGTATTTTAGTTGCTTCCAAACATCTAAAATGTAAATAAAAGGAATGTTTTATATAAAGTGTGAATTATTGGTGTGTGAATCACACAGGCTTGCACGTAGGCATATTATTTTTTATAAAAAGCTAGCGCCCTTCATGAAATATGACTACGTGACAAGTCTGTGTGATTCAAACGCCAAAAACTCACACAAAAATTCCTAAATTAACTTTTTCTTAACAATTTCAATTATAAATTAATTATAGGACCAGTATCCGCTTAGTGTGGACTTTCAGTAAGGCCTGGCATTATCGACATTACCTAATTAGCTTCTGAAATTTACACAGCTTTCCTTCACTGTTGAAATATACATAGGATAGAAATTCAGCAAATGTCAATCGGTGTAGTAAATAGCCAATTAAAAGTTCTCTCACGGCACAGAGATGGGGCATAAGTCGTCTCATCGTTGTCAACAACAATTTAAATTTCCTAATGTTATTAATTTCTCAACCAATGAGAATCTACTAGTATTCACCATTACATAGAGCCGAGAATGCCACGCCCTCGGAAAGTCCAAACTAAGTTAAAAATCGTGCTATATAAGTGTTTAATTTCATCTTAAATTAAAACCATTGAGGTAAAAAAAATCAACATGTCTTCTCGCAGATTTTTGTTTGTTTGTTTGTTTGGAGTTTTTTTTTTTTTTTTGCTAATTTGTTTCATGGGTCGACAATTTTTGAGACATATTTCACGGAAAAAATTACATCTTATAGGGGCAGTTTCAACAGGGACCTTAGGAGGGTTCGTAGATATTGGTAATGGCGACATTGGATTCATTACATGTGCTCATGTTCTTCATCCAAATCTGCCCATTTCACCAACGGATAAAAAAGCTTTGTTCAATGTGGTTCAGCCAGGATATGGTATCAATAGAACAAACCATATCTGTGGAGTACACCTTAAGTCGGTATGTCCTTCTTCAACTGAGAATAACTCGGATAACATCACTGTTGATGCCTCACTTATAAAAGTGAATCCTGATAGAAAGCCAGAAAGAGGGTTATTTGCTGGACTTTCTATGGAGGATGTAATATCACTAGGTAAGCTTTAAACTAAGTTTTAGATTTCAACCAAAACGTTAAATTCTTTCAAATGGGGACAAACAACATAAACAGAGAAGAAAATCTTAAAAAGAAGCAGTGTATTTCTAACACGGTTATTCCTTCTGCCATAATTATTCTGAATTTTTTTCTTTTATTTATCTTTAGTATTTTTGTATCTTTTGCATTTCAAGGCTTTACCGGAGATTATCCTCCTGAATTCCAAAGCGGTAAAATACGAGATTTACAAGACCCTACTGCCAGCCAATTCAGACATAATGCCTGCTTTAAGATTGGAGCTGCGTCAGGGTTTACAAAAGGATTATTATCGTGCAGGTGGTGCCAGCAAGCTACAGACATACGAGTCAGACATTTACAGATCAGAGAAATACTTGTATATTCCATAAGCAACTTGAAATAACCCCGATTGGTGGGCATTCATTTGCAATCAGAGGTGATTCTGGAGCTTTCGTTTATCAAGTGGAAACCGATCCACATCCAGAAAATGAGAAGATGGTTTGCATAGGCATGTTAACTGGTGTAAACAGCGTCGGTCAAGCTTTAGTGACACCGATCAGAGAAGTTCTTGTGCAATTGGGTATTCAGGATACAACAAAAGTATACAGCTTTCCAAAGGAATCAATGGATATCTTATAATTTTTGAAATGAATCTGATAATTTTCATTCACAAAAAGAATGTTTTATAATTACTTTCTTGTTTTGATTAATTTGAATCAGCTACGTGCTACACTCTATACCATTTAAATTTTATTCTTTTTTGATATTGAACTGTAAAATTGGTCTAAGAATTGATATCTTTCACTTAAAAATAAGGGTGAAAACTGGTCAGTCAAAAAAAAGTTTTTCTTACGCTTGCTTATCTTTTGTGCAAGAAACATTGTTTCGTAGGATGTATATAGATGTTATTGTCTATTGCTATATTGTTACATTTTTTTAATTTATAAAATTATTTAAAAGAAATAGAAAATTATAAAAAATAAAAATTTTGAAGAGAAAGAATATACTATTATTGGAGGAATTCTGGCAACATAACTATTAAGTGTGCTTGAAGAAAAATAAAATGTAACACACAATAAGGTATTAATGTAAAAATTTAAAGTTGAGTTGATGCAGGATCTAATGAATACAAATGAGAAGTATATCACATTGAAGCAATATCACAAATTTAATGTACATTCCAATATTTCCATATGTATGTGTTTTCAGTAATATAAACATGTATATTTTGTTTCTTTTAGGGAAAATTATGATGTAAATCAACGATAAAATATCAATTGACTCATAAACAATAAATAAATCAAAATATTTTTGAATACATTCCTACAAAATAAGAAAAATTCAATTGAGTTCGAAATAATAGACGATTATCCTCGCAGCAATTCCAAGAAGAAGGTACAGTATCAATACAATTTAGGCCCTATATTTTTCTAAAATATAAAAGTGATATGAAAAATCAAAACTCATTCTTTTTAATCACGGGAATTCCCTGCAGTAAGAATATACAAATCGTCTTCTCATATGACCTCCATAATGTTAATTGTGACGTCATTTACATGTGCATTTTCCCATATTTTCTTAAAAAGTTGCAGAAGACATCCGTTTTCAGTGAAATTTTCTTTTAAAAAAAAACATACTGTGCCACCGTCGCCTAGAGAGATTTTTAGATATGTAATTTTTCATAGCAGTTCACATAATACATCCAAAAATTTAAGTTGGCGATGGTGGCAGACACTTTTTTCTTACGAAATAAAAACAAAGTAGCACAGAAGTGAATCATTTTGAGGCTTTTTAAACTTAGATATGTACCAAATTATGACGTCATATTTCCAGAAAGGTCCTCCTTCATGTCATATTCTTTCATGATTTATCATATTAATCTACTTAACTATTGTTAAAGCCAATTTCATAACCTTTATAAGAACATTAAATTTTTAGGGCACAGTAAAGTTCAAACTGTACCTTTTTCTTTATTCAGCAAATAGAGAATATATTATTGCTTACGTCACCGGCCATTTTCTAAAAAGAACCTAATACAACTAATGGATTCTTAACAGTGAAAAAAGTGAAATATGAATTAAAAAACAAGCTAATTCAGAGAATTTGTGTCCCCCGCTTAGGGAAAAAGTAAACCACTTCGGGGGGAGGGGGGGGTCGGATCCCCTTGACTGAATTTGTAGAATTATTAAATGTATACACGTATACTGAAGCAAATAAAATATGCCAATATGGATATAAAGGTTTGATTGCTTATTCTTTATTATGTGTATTGAAGAGTCTTTTTATATGGAATATTTATCACACTGTAATGATGATTTTATGAGTTTGTACAAGCCAGACGTCATAAATTTTTCATTTCACATGCTGAATACTATCATTTATTAAAAAAAAAGTTTCGAAAAAAAAAGAAAGTTGATCATCCGAAATGCGAACCCGGGCCCTCTCACATGTGAAGCGAGAGATATAGACCACTAGACCACGGCGCCGCTTTAAATTAGCGTAAATTATATGCAAAGATGAAGTAACATACATGTATATATTCATGTTTGATATTGTCAAAATTTTACACAATGCATGGTGTCTAATTTAACCTTCATTAAACAGTGCTATTAGATGTAATAAGAATATGAAGTCTACCGAGAACCTGTTTTATACGTGTAACGGGAACCAGTGTTATCAAGGGACTAAAATAAGACAAACCTTTCCCGAAGTACAAGTCCTAACCTTTGTATAATAATTTAATTCAATATACTCTATTGATTATAGTACTTGGGATTAGAAAGTCTTATTAAACCAATATATATAGGCCACACTGGTTAAATTTCTACCCAGGTTCTTTAGTGATTCCCAGATTATGATCAACACCTTGTTTTGAAATGAAAAGATTTGTAAATACAAGTATAATAGACATAATGTATAAACATTATAGCTATAAATCTGACTTAGTAAGATAGTAAAACATCAAAATTGTCACATTTCTCCCCCCTTAAAACAAAAATTACAATTTTTGTATAAACAATCAGATAATTTTTATGTTAATTAGTGTTTATATCCTCCATCTGGATACCGATGATCCCTGACATTGTAGTCGTCATTGAGTGTGAAGAGGGGTTCTCTAGGTAGGCTTCGCTGCCTCTCCAACCTGGCTTTTTCCCTTTCTTCCCTATGGATTCTTTTCCGTGGGCACTTGAAAGATCCAGGGTTCACGTACTTCTTTTTATTTGTCACTCTGTCCATCAAGAATCTTACCATAACTTTGTCCTTGTGTTGTTTCCTTTGATGCCTGGTAATCTCTGATCTCTTGGCATCTTTCACGTGACATAAGGGGCAACTGAAAAGCTGTATCGTTTCCTTGTGAAAGCGGTCGAAGTGTGCTTTATAATTTCCTAGATGCTGGAAATGATGGTCTTTAGAAGTGCAGTTGGGGACGGGACAATTCATTCCCTTTTCTGGCCATTCATCACCTTCTTCTTCTTGCAACAACTCTATTAGTTCTTCCTCATCAACATTTACGTTAAGAACGTCTTCCATACTAATAAAAACAAGATTCAAACAAAATATTATTCAACATATAAAATTAATATTTTTCTTCAGCTCCACCTAAGCGGATAATTACTTATTTCAGAATGTAACGTTAAGTTAGATATATCATGACTATTCATCGAACACGCTAATAAGTTAATATACCGGTATAAGTTAAACTTAGCATGTGTAGAGATCTCTACCTATTGTACTTCCATAACTTCTATCATAATCATGATGTCTAACTTACTGGATTGTAATCTAACTCAGTAAATTAAGATAATTTCTCTGTTCATCTACTGAACCACAAGTATATTGTAGTTTCTATCAATGAATCATATCTATAAAACTGAAGTTAGATAAATTAAATAATTTAAGACAGAATGTACTGTTCTGACTTCTAGATATTACATACTAGGTCAACTATGGCGACACATGAAAAATGAAGCATCTCTCATTGACTATATCAAATAAAATCAGAATCAGCTGTAAGTTTGAAAGAAAAG
>NW_026938034.1:62500-81926 GCF_032062105.1 Saccostrea cuccullata | reverse complement strand
ATCACAGGCCAATCATATTTTGTCAAAATATCTAAAAGACGATTTTCCAACAGCATGCAAAAAATTATTAGTTTTGGTTGAATAGTATTTGGAATATTCAAAAAGTTAGCGTTTTTCTGGTACAACCCTCGTAAATAATTCTACATTTACCAACGCCGCAATTAGATAACAATTAAGTTTAAACTTAATTTAACAATAGAACGCAGGGTTATCCAGTTCAAAATCGGTGAAAATATTTATTGTAGCATAAATAGCATATATCATGTATATGTACACTCAATAAATATTGTATATTTATTATTTATTGTTTTATATAGCTAATATACGCTATATGTAGCTTTGAATACGCGATAGTTGTTTGTAAATGGAAACGCTTTTGACCTCCTACTTTTTAAGCTTTTTTTCTTCGTCACAGGTATACCTAACACCCCTCCCCCAAGAACCCAGCCTTTTGACCCCCACCCTCATCCCCGGGGAGACACACATACAATGCACCTTTTACTTACTTCCTGTTAGATCCAGCACTGGCAAATTTCAGGATTTGGGGAATTATCTTTTGGCACCTGGTCAGATCATTTTTGGAAGTTATCACCACTCATTTTTCCCTCGTTGGGAGGGGGTCCCTCCTCCCCACTTTTAAAATTAAAATTCCTTTTTTTAACATTATAATCTTATTTTTCCTGAAATAATTCAATTTCATGTGGAGTAATACTCTTTTGAAGAATATATACTGGTATATATATATATGTATCTATAAATCTGGTATGTTGCAGCCCTATCCCATGTAAACTCCTAAATGTTTTTTTAAAAAGATTTTTCTTGAGATGGTCGTTTTTAGATTTAGATTTCCGTATACGGCAGCAGATTATTAGTATTAGTAATTTAGTACATGTATTTACATATACTGCTGGCTTCTTCCTACTACATACTGCCAATCGTTCGCTGCCACTACTTTAATTTGGTATCAATCATTCCTAAAATACATACTTCAAGGCAACAATATTAACTGATTATAAATTTTTGAAAATAAGCAGAGTATCCCAAAACATTCCTGAAGGGGAATGGGGTCGGAGGGTACATGAACTCAGTTAACGATAGAAAAGAGGGAGGATTTACACAGAAGTGGAAGCATATATAGGGTGCTTTGTAATATTCTACTCTATTGGGAACCTTAAACGATGCATGTACCTGCCAACATGTAGGACGCCTTCTTTTATGATATACATGTACACCAAACTCGCGAGAAGTTTTCATATATTTAATACTTTCATATTTAAAATATTATACCAGGTTTGTTTGCAGTATTGTTATGACAATTCAATATGTCATAGGGTTACAAAAAATTTTCTTTCTTCTATTTTATTTTTCATATTAAGCACATTAAGATAGCCACTAGAAGACTAATTCTTTAAACTAACAAAACGAAAACTCTTTCTTTGAAGGGAGGAAGATGATGGTGGTGTGAAGGAGGGGTGCAGCCTGTCCATCAGCACCCGTGATTTACACATATTACAAGTACATGACGTTGACACTTGTACATGTATCCCAATCATTATACAACACAAGTAGAGCTTTTTTAAAAAGCTTCCCGTCTTTAGCAACAAACTTAAACTGTAAACTGATCTACACCTATCAGGCCGTATAATTCTTTTGAATTTCTTGATTTTGTATTTCTACATTAGCTTTTTACTGGCATTAGCCCTACCACGGTTGTCGCTCGGTCATCTCCGTAAACTTTGACTCGCCGAGAGCTTTCGGCAAACCTCGGCTGATTCCATTTCCTTCTTCAAACAAGAAAGGGGAAAAGAATAATAACAAATTGTAAAGCCTGCAAGCAATAAAAATCAAATTTTATTTATAATGAAGTTAAAGAGATCTTTTTATTTTTTGCTATACAAAAAATCATGTTATTAGGAATTAATTACTGCTGATTTTGTTGTTCGTTTTGTCATTTTTTTTTTTAAGATTGAAAATCTTGCAAAATTGTTAAGTCGTACGAAAATTAGATCATCAGAAAGTTATCTCCCTTGCCTTGAACAGCATTTCAACCAATGAAATAATTGAAAATTTTCTCATCATGCATTTTCTACCAATCACAAAAGAGAAGAAGTGCATAGTCCGAAGACTGTAAAAAACTTCAACTATACAATACCGTCTTCCAAGGAAGACGGTAATCAGTGATCACTCAAAGAGACATCGATATCAGTGGAAATACTACATATGAGACAACCCTTTCCTCATACTAACAAGTCTGAAAACTTTTTTGAACAACTAAATTCATAATTTCAAATTTTATATCTTCCCATCTATTAAAGAACAAAAATATATTTCTATTACTGTTGTACAAATATGCATAAGTGTACATGTACCTTCTTAATACCTACTTACTATAAAGTATAAAAATAAATGGAAATGTTTTTTTAATGACTGACAGTAACCATTGTAATATACAGGGAACATTTTTATGTATAATATTACATGTAATAAAGTGTCTATATGAATTGTAAAGAAGTTAATTAAACGGTCTTTAAGTCACCGGGACATTCTTCTGTGGAAGTAGGTTTTTTTTTCAAATAAATCTCTGATTCTGAGATCAAGGACATCATGTGCCGACATCGCCAGGCGCAGTAACTCTACCTGGTCCTCCAGCTGTTTGATACGTTGACGATATCGTTCTACAAATAAAATACATCATAAATGGAAAAGGAACAGAGAGAGAGAGAGAGAGAGAAAGAGAGAGAGCGAAATATCGGAGTACCTAAATTATTTCTGTTTATTCCACTGGAATTACCTTCTATATCATCCAAAAATCTTGCAAACTCAAAAACTGTCGGACACCGAACTAAATACAAAAAAGAAAATGATAGGTGTCAGTTCTGCTCAGTGGATATAGGATTTTAAAAAACAACTATTTCTAAACATAATTTTATACGGGTTTATTAATGCTATATATGCATTCCAAAAAGCCTTATCTCTTCCGCTTGTCTGATTCTTTACTTTTTGTCCCCCGCTTGAAAAGTGGGGGATATCAATTTGGGTTTGTCCGTCCGTCCGTCCGTCCGTCCGTCTTTCTGTCTGTCTGTAACGATTTCGTTTCCACACGATATCTCGAGAACCCTTTGAGCTTTTGCAATGAAATTTTGCACAGCAACTCCCTATGGACTAAAGAAGACCCCTATTGATTTTGAGGTCAAAAGGTCAAAGGTCAAGGTCATAAATAAGCAAATTCTCTCTGTTATAACACTTTCGTTTCCACACGATATCTCTAGAACCATTTGAGCTATCGCAATGAAATTTTACATAACAACTCCCTGTGGCCTAATAAAGACCCCTATTGATTTTGAGGTCAAAAGGTCAAAGTTCGAGGTCGTAAATTTATACATTCTGTTTGTGTGTTACACTATCATTTCCGGGCGATATTTCAAGAAGATTATGAGCTTATGCAATATAATTTTATACCAAAACTCCCTAGGACCTCTCTCACCCCTCTCAAAGTGCCCCGCCCGTTTGTTTCATTAGTATTTATTGTATTACATGTCGCTATTTTTAGCACAGGGGCATGAGGAGAGTTATTGCGTATAAAACAGGTTCTCAGCGGACTTTATGTTCTTATTACATCTATTAGAACTGTTTTATAAAGGCTAAATAAATCAAACACCATGGACTGTGTAAAATTTTGACAATACCGAACATGAATATATACATGTATGTGACTTCAGTTCTGCATATACTTCATCCTAACTTAAGCGATTCCGTGGTGTAGTGGTATGTCTCTCGCTTCACATGAGAGAGGTCCCGGGATCGAATCTCGGCCGAGCCCCCTTTTTTTTTAAACTTTTCTTTTTTTTTACTAAATGATAGTATTCAGCATATGAAATGAAAAATTTATGAGGTCATAAAATCATTATTACAGTGTGATAAATATTCCATATAAAAAAAAGAATCTTCTATACACATAATAAAGAATAAGCAATCAAATCTTTATATGCATATTGACATAAATGTATTTTATTTGCTTCAGTATACATGTATACTTTTAATAATTCTACAAATTCAGTCAGGGGGATCCGACTTTTTCCCTAAGCGGGGGACACGAATTCTCTGAATTAGCTTGTTATCTAATGTTCCTTTAAAGGATTTCATTGCAAACACACACACACCCTCTCTCTCTCTCTCTCTCTCACACACACACACACACACACACACACACCCTCTCACACACACACACACACACACACACACACCCTCACACACACACACACACACCAAAAAAATATAATAAATATCAAAAAATACTGTTACTTTCCGTTAACAAAAACACCTATACAACTTAAAATGGTATATGATATACAAGCAGCTAATTATGAGAATCTGTCACCCACGCTTAAAAAAAAGAAAAAGCATGCGCGGATCTATACTTTAAGAAAGGCGGGTGGAACCATAGGGAGTTGTGGTAAAACATTCATTATAACAAAAGCTCGAAAACTTTTTGAGATATAGTCCAAAAATATTTTTTTCCACAAAGATAGAATATGATGAATTTACGACTTTGACTTTTGAACCTCAAAATAAATAGGAGCCTTTCCATAGGGGGTTGTGGTATAAAAAATTCACTACAAAAAAATAAAGATTTCTCAATATATCGAGCGGAAAGGAAAGTGCTAAATAAGGCAATTTTTTTTACCTTGACCTTTTGACCACAAAATAAATAGGGATCTTAGACCCTAGGATGTTGTGTAAAATTTCATTGCAAACGCTTAAAGGCCTCTTGAGAAAAAGTGTTACAGATAGACGTATGGACAGACAGACCGAAATTAATACCCCTCACTTTCAGTGAAAGCGGGGGAGAAAAGAAAATACTTACTGCCATGACGTGCCCGATACTCGGACAACGCCCACACTCTGTCTGTCTCCGTTTGACGTTCAATGATGGAGTGTTCTCTTACTCCTAAGTCATCCCAGCCTTGTTAGAATGATATACAAATGTTCAAATGATTTCAAACTTCTGTTTTTATATGAAATACCATATTGATTTTTTCTAAAACTTAGCTCTTTCTATTATCATTTACCAGGCATGACTTCGTGGATGTATGTGAATGTCCTTGTGTTTCCAAGTGCTATTCTTCTAACTGTGGTCAGTGAGGAATAATCTGTTATAAAGGGGAGAAATGGATTTAAAAATTGATAAGAATTTTTGGCATGTATTTACGAACAAATAATCTACCCACTTGCATCAGAGACGGTAAGTATGGTGGTAGGTGGGGGAATGAAAATAATTACTCTGTTCCAAGGTGTTCTGTAACTTATCAAGTGTTAGATCTCAAATGGCAGACTTTTTACTTTAAATGTACACATGTACCCCCATCCATTTTTTTCAAATAAAGATACTAATTAATTTCAAATGTTCCTTGAAAGGCAGGTTGTCCCCCGCCCTTCACTTTTTGTTGCAATATGGTCAAATCAGGGATATGTTGATTCTTACACCCTTCCAACTCCAATATCAATATATAGGATTTTCGAGTTTGTAACATTTCATTTTCCCTTTTTTCAGGTAAGTTGAATTTTTTCTCTGCCCTCCCCCTTTCATAAACAATGCTACGTTCCTTCAGAATCAATGCTTTACGCCGTTTTCATTGCTTACAGAATTTACCAGATTATTGGCATATTCACCCTTAAGCTTTTCATAGATATAAACATATTGTACATATTTGAATATTACCCAGCAGTATAATTTTTTAAAATGTACGCACAATGCAACAATTTATGAAAGTTTACGTATAACATGTATAAACTTAATAAAAATTGAACGACTTTATTGACCTGTCTGATACTTTTTTTACCTTTAAAATTAAACAATGAAGGAAAAGTGAAAATTCAGATAAAAAATAGCTCAAAAGATACTTACCCATTATATGCTTTTTTGTGTAAAATAGGTCACCAACCTTATACATGTATGGAACGCAGTTTGTGATATAAAAAAAATGTGCATTAATCATCAAATCCATTGTTTACGTCAAACCAAATTTAAAAATGGAGTGTAGGTTTTTTCAACACAGAAAAAAACAAAGTAATAGATTACAAGTCTATTATTACTTTCCGATTCAATATAATGTACTTTTGGCGAAAAAAATGTATCTAAAACGAAAATGTGGGGATGGAAATTAGGGGGTGAAAACGAAAATCTCAAAGTAAGCTTTGGGTATCCTAAAAATAAACATGCTTATATACATATGAAATTTGCAGCAGATGTACTTAATGTACTTTGTTTACAATCTGCACAGTGTCCTTTTATGACATAATTAAGAAAACAATGGCTTCAGAGTAGTCTTGATATACAAATATTTCCATTTCTATTTGTTTTCTCTGTGGTTACTCTGAAAGTTAGTGGAGTTGATTTCTTGATAATTCTACCGGAATGTAAATTAGGCAGATCGAAAGGTAAGGAGCTAAAGAGGCCTAATACGCATGTAAATTGGGCAAGGACTACCGAAATTGACATGGGGGACCTCTTGTAATTTAAATCTATTAATCTGCATTTTTTCAAATCTAAATCTACAATTCTATTTCACAATGAAATGGAAATATAAGGAATCACTGATTACTTAGTATTTAGTATAGTATGCCAGGTACACCAACGAGAGTGGGAAAACGTGGGATGCAGGCATTACGGGCTTTTGATATCAATTATATCTATTAGAAATGCGGGTTTCTTACGTACCTATATATTTATTTTTTCATATGTGTAATATGTACATGTGATATGTGTGAAAGTTTTGATTTAAAAAAAAATATCTATTTTTCAATATCGAGAAACAATTATACAATTTTACTGATCCATTACATTAAAAGTGATAGAACAAAGTTCTGATATGATGATATTCCTCTGATCTATCATCAAATTCTGACAATTTCATTCCACCATAGATTGCATTCTAAACAGTCCCTCGATTGTATCGTCTATAGACTGATAAAGAGATGTTTTACTTTCATAATTCGGACGACATAGGAGTAGAAGTAGCAGCCAATTAATAATGAGAGAAATGACTCTCCAATATGCCAACCCGCATTAAGAATAGGGAATACCAATCATGTTACACACATATAGGCTAATATATATTTTATTAATTAAATAATTAGATTTTTTAATTAATTTTATTAATTTTTTAATACATTGAAATTTTTAATTCACCGTAAGAATAATTTTTTATATAATATTACAAATAATTTACTTACTTGCATTAAAAAATTACGAAACAAGCATTATTTTATCAATATAAATAATATTAAAAATAGCAAAATCTTACTTCATGGGAGGTTACTCCAGTTTTGGTTTTGTTCGTTGCTGTCTTTGCAACGTTCCATAAAGACATAGGATGTGATTGGTAGGGGAGCATTGAATCGGTGCATTCTACGCCGTAACATTTCATATTTCAATCTCTGCAAAAATTCCCCACAAAAGCTTCCTGTTATTTTTATTTCTACCCATCCATTGTGATGATGATTTCTACCTTGATATTTGCTTTGGTACATAATTTAATAGTTCTACAAATCCGGCGAAGGGGGGTGGGGTCGACCCTTTCAATCTGAGCATCCTCCCCTTCTCTCCTTCAGCGAGGGATACAAATTCTCTGAATTAGCTTGTATTATTTTTTTTTCCTTTTTCGTTGTTGTAAAAACGTTCAACGTTTCGACTTTTTGTTATGCTTTTCTTATTTTTTTTTATTTTTTTTTTTTGTGACCCCCACTCCACAACTCACTATCTTAGCCAGTAAACTGAAAAAATTACTAAACACGAAAAGCGCTTTACAGGCACATTTTTCTTTCAGTGACTCCAAGAAGAGTTGCAACCCTTTGGTTGTATTGATTTCATACACGTTTTTTTTTTTGAAATAATTTCCGATACTCAAAATAAAAGATCTCAATTTGTAAGGTTTTTTTACTACATATAAAGATAGGACTTTCCTGTAAATTATACAATTCAATAAATTATACAATTCAATCAACTACATTTCAAATTATACTCTATATAATTAAAAAAAAAAAAAACAACAAGAGGCCTAGGGGCCACATCGCGCTCATCTGAGCAAAGCGGCTAGGAAATAGCACAAATCAGATCATATACTCAGTATTACTTGAGAATGCCTTCATATTAATACAGCATTCCCCATTTTAAAAAGGTGAGTTATTTCCCCTAAAGGAAACTCTTTTACTGTGTTTAATACGCATGCGCTATAAATAAAGTCACTTCCGCGGACGTTCTTGATGTAAACATGTTCATGGTGTAATGCCTTTGTCATATGGAAAAATGTTATTGTGTTTGTGAATATAAAGAAATCTTAACTGATTCGTTTTATTTTTAAATTGCCCACTCATAGTCTCTTTCTGGATTTGTATTAATCTGTATAGTAGTATAATAAGGCACTGTGTGACACCTCCCCCCCCCCCTCCTCTTACAAAAAACAAAAAAACGAAAGAAATTACTGATAAAATGCTAATACATATTCGAATAAGCCTATTTTTATTTGAAAAAAAAAAAACAAAAGCTAATTTTCGGTAGTTGATGTTCTGCAGACGGATCATCATTATTTACAAAATGTGCAGAACTAATATAAGAATTTTCAGTTATAAAGTTTTTACGAATTAATCTAGCCTGCTGCAGCCATATATATTTTCTTCTCTGCATCTCTAGGAATTTTTCGGAGACTGATGACATGTCCATCTACAGTTTTACCTCTGAAATTGCTGCATATACATCAGTAGTTCGTCTTCCGCGACCGATACCAAGAAACTGCGTTTTTGCTCGATTGTATGACATAACATAGAACTTTTTACTTACAAAAACAGATTTGGTGACAATTAGAGGCCTGTTTCATTTGAATTAACAGTGTTTCCAGAATTTTTTTATTTGTAAAATAATTGATTCACTGTATAGTATTAAAACTTTGAATGGAATTCTAAATGAATAAGTTAATCTCATGTGCTCATGTAACGAAGAAAGACTAATTAAAATAGCATCGTCCTGAATTCGTGTTACATATGTCGTATAAAGTCTGAGCTGCATTTAATCAAAGTTTTAGTGTAGGATCTAAGCATAAGTACATGTATATTCCCGAGTAAAATACACATTTTGTTTTAGATCAGAGAATTGACAGCAGAAACACGGAATTGATACAATTTTCTTGCGTATTTCTCGTTAATTAACGGAAAACATTCTTTTCTCAAGTGTTATTTATGTTTCTAAAATCCTTCAGTGTAAGTACATGTATTTATTTTTATAAGGTAATATTTTTTTGCAAAGGGTGTAAAAAAGAAGATCAGAGAGAGAGAGAGAGAGAGAGAGAGAGAGAGAGAGTGACTCATGAAACCCAGTGTAATTGACATACATGTACATCTGTGAAAAAATATATGTACCGTAATTATATTGAATTCACAATTAATAATTCTAATAATTTTTAATTTCCACAACTTTGGTTCATATTCAACTGTTCAACCCATTTACACATTCGTTCTCTGTACCTGTACGCACGAAACCCTCGTACATCACCTCAGTGTCAATCAAATTCGCATTTGAAAGTTGATTTGAAACATTCTTATGGTCAGTTCTGAGTTCAAGTGTGTAACACACTCAACTGACATAAATTCATCTTCCCGGTTTCACCACAACGCTTATTAAAAACTTACGTGTAATATGTAAATTATCCTTTTTAAAGTGATCTCTTCAGAAACAGACTTGTTAAAATTTTCCTTTAGGATTTGGAATTTTTTTCATACTCATAAATGTAAACACTTTCAGAAAATTACAAATTTCATAAGTAAATAATTCTGATTATTTCATTAAAATTAATAATTATTTATGGCCCATAAATATCACAGGCGTAGTCACAAACTTAAAAGTGGGGGGGGGGGGGGGGGGCTCAACTCAAGAAATTCTTTGACAAGCAAAAAAAAAAAAAAAAAAAAAGGTCATAAGAGGGCACCAGCATATAGTACCTAAGTTTTCTGTTGTATTCTATATATTGCCAACCCTCCAACATGTAATATCCATGGGCGAATACAGGATATGTAATACAGGGGTATGGCATGAAATAATATTAGTCATATCACACTTTGAATGGTGGGGCCTAGGGGGCGAAGCCCCTGGAAGCTCCCGAGTTTTCGTGTAATTTAATAGTAAAACCTGAAACAAAATTAGTGGCACTGGTTAGATATGTATCAAAGTAAGGCATTAAAAATATAAATCATATCATACTTTAAAAATTTCAAGGGTGTGCGTCCCTCATGCCCCCTTAAATCAGCTAGCCAAAGTGATATCAAACCATTGTCTAAGCTGAATGAGAGGATTTCAAATAGTGTTTTTAAAGTTGATTGACATTCATCACAGGTATACCGAAATCAGAATCTCCAATACTGCAGCTATCTTGTAGAAATTACCTATTTTGATGAGATTTGGATTGACTAGAATTCTTTAGTACATATTATGTAAAAATGAAAGAGTGCTAATGAATCAGCAAAATTAAATAATTAAAAATCCGGAGGTTTGACAAAACTTACTTTGTGACTGTACATGTATGTGTTATACAAGAAATGGGATACAGCAAATAAATAATGACTTTCAGATGTACAAGGGGTACTTGTGATTCTCATTTAATTTTGTTAGATAACAGATGCTGAGTGAAACAGAAACGTCTAAACTTAAATTTATGACCCACACTCCCTATCCCAAACTGACGAACACAAGAGGTCTTGACAGATTTAATTACTATATTACATTACTATTTTATACAACTATTACTTCAAGAGAAATGCTTACTCAGTTGTTGTTGAAAATAAAAAAAAAACTGCCATAAAATGAGGTTTAATATTATTTTAACATAGCTGTGATTTTGTTCTACATTAATAAGTGGGGGGGGGGGCACAGGCATATTCTTGCCCCCCTCCCCCCCAAGATCTGAAAGTGGGGGGTGGGGGGCTAGTGCCCCCGCTGTCCCTTTGTGACTACGCCTATGAATATATACATCGCAACGTGTTCGAGGTTCCACATTCCATGCTATTCACGCATGCGTATAGTTTTCATAAACAAAACAGGGGCCCGTTTCACAAAACTATCTTAAGATTTGTCCTAAGACAGATCTTAGGACAATCTTAAGATCTGACTTAGGACAATCATAAGATTTGTCACTGCTGTTTCACAAAACTGTCTTAAGTAGCTGAAATCTTAAGACAAGTCTTAAGATATATCTCGTGCCACAAAGTTATAGAAAATGTTATCAAAGACAAATTAAAACAAAATATTAATAATTCTTGTTCTAAGTTAAGTTTTCTTCAAAAACATATATGTACATATATTTTTAATGTTGTAAATAAAAGTTTTCTTAAATATATTGTAAAGGAGTTTTTAATCGAAAATAAAATGTTAATTTTCTTAATACATTTACAGTTTTCACATTTTTGGAGGGGCGGGGGGGGGGGGGGTCGGAGTGGAAGCAATAATGCTGATTTGTGAAGTTATATGTGTGAAAAAAATTAAAATTTGTGTGTCAAAAAGTATTTTAAAAATGCGTTTGTTTGTTCAAAAATAAATATGAATTCTGTTTAAAAAAATTAATTTAAATTTACTTTAAATTTGATCCACCACCGCACTTGCCTTTGAATACAAGTAATGAATGGTGTTCGAATGCATTCGTCTGTGACCACAAACACCCCTACTAATGTTATTGTGATTTAAATTCAAGACACGTGGTTTAGGTTGATCTATTCAAAGGTTATAGGGTAGAACCGGTTTTATAAATAAAATTGGCAGTAAACATGATATTGCTATAGCCTGTTTCTTTTGAAAACATGTCCTATAATAAATGTTTCTAGACCTTTCTCAAAGACTTTCATGATTTTCAACAGAAAAAGGGTGGCTAAAGGAGGGGTGTTAAAATAACAATATATCTTATACTTTTCGGCGAAAATAAGGACTCACTAGTGACCGATTCGCTGGTAAAAAATGTGCATTATCATCTACACTGACAAACCTTTGTTTGCCTTATATGGCTATTGTTATAAATGCGCACAGATGATCTTACCACGAGCACTGATCAATCGTTGAATGAATTGCAACGTTTACGCCAAATGCATGTTTACATATTTTACTTCGAACACGTAGTTCAGGTCAATCTATGATCATATATTAATGGACTGCAAAATAAAAAAAATGTTCTTCAAGGGTAAGGAAAACGAGCAGTATCTCCTGTGCATTTAAATGGACTAAACTTTGTTTACATTCGTGACCACGTGTTCGGCCAGGAAATTCACCTGGCAATTGTATTCACTGATAGTACAACAAAGGAATTAATACAGACGCAAATCGCTTTTGCAGTATGACTTTCAGAAACCTAGACTTCCGCCATTTATTTAACAAATGAATTGTTTGTCATTATGAGCATGAAAATAATATTTTTAAAAATGCTTTTCATTTACCATAAGATTTTCCTTTTATCAAGCGTAAAATTCCAGTAGTATTCGTAGTAACCCATAATGCAATACTCATTCAGCTGATTGGTCAGTTAAAATCAAGCTGGTGCCTCATTTGCTAATCTGACGCCAAAAAATATAGTCCCGGTTCCCATGCAAAAATATTTGTCCAAAAAGAAATTTTAATTCATGACTGCAGAAAATTGTATTATAGAGAATACTTATTGAAGTTTGAATGAATGTAAAAGAGAACGGTTGATTGAAGTACATATCTACAGACATTATCAGCTGATTCTAGGGTGGTGAAAACTGAAACGCAACATAAATTTTCTGTTTACCATGCCTCCACGTGCTAGTCACTTCCTAGCCAGATTTCCGTGAATAATTTACCCTATCTCGCTGAAGTCTCGCTAACTCTCGCCAGAGTCACTGCCAGAGCTACTCTGAACTCATCGGGTTTTATAATTTGCAGAACACCGAAAAATAAAAGGTTCCGAACACATTAGTAGGGGTGACAAAACGGGTACAAAGTCCGTGCGCTCGGAAAGAATTCTACAAAGAAAATGGCTCTGAAAAGAAGCCCAAATTTCAGTTCGGCCGAAATCACCGTGTTAACGGACGAAGTGGAGAAAAGAAAAGACATTCTCTTTTCCAAACAAAATTCTACAGTTTCCAATTCGTTGAAGAAGGAAACATGGAACGAAATAGCTACAAAGGTAAATGCTGTAAATGCGTCAGACCACATCAGGTCCGGAGAAGAAATGAAAAAAAAAATGGACCTGCTTAAGCAGCGAAAGCAGAAAAAAACTAGCTTTGAAAAGAAGAGAACAGAAAAAGACAGGGGGAGGATCCTTGCCATCTGAGGCTATCCTGCGACCAATAGATGAGAAAATCGAGGGGATCATTGGGGAAACATCCATTTGGGGAGTTGAGGGGGGCATTGACGTTTTAGAGGCAGAGACGGTACGGGAAACGCCAACTAGCGGGAGCACAGATGTTATAAATGGTATGTGTAAGACTGATACAAGTTCAACTTTCCGGTAAAAAAAGGGGGGTCTACAAGTATTTAGCTATTTAATCAATCCTGTAAATGGTGAAAAGTAAAAAGCATGTTATTTTTTGTAAAAATAAAAGTTAAATAGCTTACGTAAAATTTCTTACAAAGGTACCAGAGGATACACAGAGCGGATATGCTCTACACTGTAGGCAAAGTCGTATGCAATATTGAGGAATGATTTTTGTGTGATATTTTTTTGTTTTGTTAATTTTTCATAAGATTATTTAATAATCCACATGAAATTTGAAATTAAGATAAAATAACAAAATTAATGTTTTAATATTTTTTTAAGAACAAAAAGTTTTGTGATTTTGTTTACAAAAATTTCGTATTCTTGGTTGTAAAATATGAATTTTGTTTACAGAAAAAAGACTTGCCGATGAAGAGCCAGCAAAGAAACGAATGAAGAAATTTTCTAATCCCTGTAATGATGCCCTCACATTAAAACTTGTTGAAGCAGAGGAAGAGAGGCTATGTGTGGAAAAAAAGAGGTTAGAAATTGAGGAAAAACGATTGAAAATCGAAGAACGGCGACTTGAAATTGCAGAGCAGCAACTACAGTTACAACGTGAACAACATACGCTTCACCTCTGTCAGCTTGGAATAGTTTCCAATGCTACAGTGACAGTCAGTAGCCTTTCTGATAATAAATAAAACGTATTGTAATGTGTTCAATTTACTACTTGTTATTCATTTTTGTTGGTCATTACAATCACAAGATACAGAACACATGTATGTTTCATTTTCCTTTTATGAAAGTTACCAATATTTCATGAAAATTAAATCACGTTCACTAACAGTTGGGTAATATACAAATGGACACAATATTTCTAATAAAAATTACTGTATAGTTGGTACCGAATCTATGCTTTACTATAATACAGAAATTGAAAACGTCACAACATTTCTCGAATACACAAACAATTTTTGTTTGTGGCACAACTTAAAATCTAGAAAGAATCAATCGTTGGCGGATCTCGGCCCCGTCATTGTTGGGTCCTTGGTAGACGTAGTTGTCTGGTGGATTAAGATATGCTCCAGGGTTTTGTGCTTGTGGTACCGGAACATTGTGATCAGTGCACAAGTTGTGCAGAACAACACAAGCAGTTACAATTTTACATGCTCTTGCTGGATGAAAAAGTAGCGTTCCACCAGAATGATCAATGCACCGAAAGCGCATTTTAAGCACACCGAAGCTTCTTTCAATAGGGTTTCTCGTCTTAGCATGCGCATCGTTGTAGGCTAATTCACGGGGATTGCTTGGGTTGAGCACTGGAGTCATCAGATACTTTTTCAGAGGATATGCACTGTCCCCAAGCAACCAACCTCTTCTGATACCCCCATTTTCAAAAAGATCACTTAGTGATGAATTTGTCCACACAAAAGCATCGTGTGATGACCCAGGCCATCTGACAACTATGTTAGTAAATTTTGTACTAGAATCACAGACTGCCATAACATTAATAGAATGAAAATTTTTCCTGTTCACAAACAGATGCTCGTCATTTTTCGGGGCTTTAATTGGTACATGAGTTCCATCTATTGCTCCAATGACATTAGGGAAATTTGTAATGCGGGAAAAGCCAAGATGGTGTTATTGATATTCCTGTCATCGAGTGGAAATTTAATATAATCAGAACATACATATACTAGAGCTGATGATACAGCATTAATTACTCTTGAAACACTGGCTTTGCTAATACCATGGAGATCCCCAGTGACAGTTTGAAAGTTCCCACTGGCATAAAACCTGAGCGCCACCATGATTTGCAGTGATGTAGGAAGAGCATGAGACCTGCTAGTAGCATGCGCTAGATTAGCATTAAGCTCTGCACATAATCTCAAAATTAAATGGCGTGGAAGGCGGAACCTATCAATAATATCAGCATCAGGCATATAGTCCAATGGGTTATTCCTATCTCTAAATATTCGTTGTCTTCTTAAGTTCCTTCTGTTTTGGGCCAAAATATAGGCGGCCGCCATGTTAACTTTTGTCTTAAGACAAGTATCTGGTTGTCTTAAGATTAAGATAGATCTTAAGATTATCATAAGATATGAGTGTTTTGTGAAACAGCTATAGTACAATCTTAAGATAATTTCCCGGTAGGCCTGCTTACGGAAGTTTATTAGGGCCGCAGCAGTATTTTTTTTTAATTTGTTATAACAAATTATCAATTTGTTATAACAAATTATCAATTTGTTATAACAAATTATTAATTTGTTATAAAAAATTATTAATTTGTTATAACAAATTATCAATTTGTTGTAACAAATTAATAATGTGTTATAACAAAATAATAATTTGTTTAAACAAATTAATGATTTGATATAACAAATTAATAATTTGTTATAACAAATTAATAATTTGTTATAACAAATTCAAAAAAATACTGCTGCGGCCCTAATACGCTTCCGTACCTGCTACATTGACAAAGTCGACCAAAAACGAAAAACAAAACCAAAAATAGGGCTTGAAATTAAAAAGCAACTTTCCTGACAAAATTTTAGTTGGGTGATTAATATAATCATTGGATGAAGAAGAAACGGGATCTCGGCGACATTCACGTGGGGCTCGCGAAGGTTCTACCCTACAGGTTTGTTGATGCATGCTATTATTTCTCGTATCTCCATGGCTTTCAAAGAAAAAAAAAACAGTGTAAACTCAACGTAAAAATGCACTTATGACATATGAAAATTATTGCCATTTGAAAAGCAAATTGAATTGGAACTGCAGAAAGATATTTTGTTTGACATTTTGCCGTGATGACGTATGATTTGGTGGCTTTTCCTTTCCTGTACCCCAATACACAAAATGTCAACATTTGTACTTAATCATGTTAAATTCGTCTGAATGCAGACTAATATGTTAACAATTATTAATTTACCGGAGAGTTAAGATATTTTGATTCCCAGAATTGCTTTTACTTACTATGCCATTATAATTGTAAACCCTACATTGTATGCACGTGCCATTTTAGAATTCACGTGGTACAAATAAACAGAACTAAGTTGTACGACCCTTGATTTTTCGGCAGATTTTAATTACGGTAATTTTACATGAGGAGAGAATATTTATTTTTCTCAAATGCTTACTTCAACTTTTTACCTTATTCCTGAATGATATATTGGGTAAATTTGAATGAAGAAGCACACGATTTGCAGCCGTATTGCCGCTTTAAGACATAAATAAGATTATACATGTAAGATTTAAAAAAAAATTACAATAAAGTAACATAAAATTGCAAATTTCTGATGAAGTTGTTTACCAGCTAACAGGCACGTAGCAACAGGGGGGGGGGAGGTCAAGGGGCATACATGTAGCTCCACCCCCCTTTTACCCCAGCATTACTTTTTTCTATTGAAAATGTTCATTGAAAGACAGGTTGCCAACACCCCCCCCCCCCTCCCCGCCCCACACACACACACAGTTTATACCACGGTAAAGTTATATAAGGGAAATGTAGTATTGTATGCCAAGGAACTGGTACTGAAATAAGTAGCTTTTTCCACTTTGGGCAAGGTTTTTCTTTGCTTGTCAACTTTTCCAGGTAAGAAAAAAATACTTCTTTGGCTGCCCCCCCCCCTTTTTTAAAGACGATGCTACGTACATGGCTAATTCGTATAGCTTTCTAGAAAGGGGGGAGCTAACAGACCCTTTATAAAATCGCTTATTATCTGAAACAAATTGCAAACCGTTTCCTTCTTGTAAAATTTTTAAATGCAGCGTGTAAGTTGATCACTATTTTGTTGGATTATCGTAATGCGTAGTCCGCGGAAGTTATGCTAGTGTAGAAGAGTTCCGATTTTGAGGGGAGATAACTCACTTTTTAAAATGGGGAATATGGCTTTGCTGTTCTTGATAAAAAGATTTTTAAAAACATATTCTTCCTATATTTGAATTTGATTTCCCCATTGTTACCCTCCCTACCCCAAAGGGCCATGATTTGAATAAAAAAAATCTTCGATACATGGGGATGCTTATACATGTCAATATGACTAAACATACCTTTTTCTGTTCTTAGGATTTTTCCCTTTATTTTTCTACACTACCCGAAAATGCTTCCTTATAAATAAATAGTATCACTTACATGTACCATGGCTTTGTTATTCTTGGGTGAAAGATTTTAAAAAATATATATTTTAATGTAAAACGTGGATCCCCCATTGCGGCCCCACCCTATCCCTGGGGGTTATGAATTGAACAAACTAGAATCTACACTACCTGAGGATGATTCCATATACAAATGTAAATATCCCTAATCATATATGGCTTTGACGTAAAAAGATTTCCCTATCTAGTCCTACGTAAAACTTTGATCAGCCATTTTGGTCCCACCCTAACCCCTGGGGTCATGATTTGAACAAACTTAAATCTACACTACTTGAGGATGATTTCGCACGAGTTTCATCTTTCCTGGCCCAGTGGTTCTTGAGAAGAAGATTTTTAAAGATTTTCCATATATACTCATATGTAAAACTTTGATCGGCCATTGTGGCCCCACCCTACCCCCTGGGGTCATGATTTGAATAGACTTGAATTTACACTGCATGAGGATGATTCCACATGAGTTTCACCTTTCCTGGCCCAGTGGTTCCTGAGAAGAAGATTTTTAAATATTTTCCCTATATACTCCTATGTAAAACTTTTATCGGCCATTGTGGCCCCACCCTACTCCCAGGGGTCATGATTTGAACAAATTTGAATCTACACTACCAGAATATGCTTCCACATGAGTTTTATCTTTCCTAGTCCAGTGGTTCTTGAGAAGAAGATTTTTAAAGATTTTTCCTATATACTCCTATGTAAAACTTTGATCGGCCATTGTGGCCCCACACTACCCCCAGGGGTCATGATTTGAACAAACTTAAATCTACACTACATGAGGATGATTTCACACGAGTTTCATCTTTACTGGCCTAGTGGTTCTTGAGAAGAAGATTTTTAAATATTTTCCCTACATACTCCTATGTAAAACTTTGATCGGCCATTGTGGCCCCACCCTACCCCCAGGGGTCATGATTTGAACAAATTTGAATCTACACTACTTGAGCATGATTTCACACGAGTTTCATCTTTCCTAGACCAGTGGTTCTTGAGAAGAAGATTTTTAAAAAATCCATTAATTTTTCACTATTTCATAATTATCTCCCCTTGGAAGAAGGTGTGGCCCTTCATTTGAACAAACTTGAATCCCCTTCACCTAAGGATACTTTGTGGCAAGTTTGGTTGAAATTGGCCCCGTGGTATTTGAGAAGACGAAAATGTGAAAAGTTTGCGACAACAACGACAACAGACGACGGACAAATTTTGATCAGAAAAGCTCACTTGAGCCTTCGGCTCAGGTGAGCTAAAAACGATATATATATTTACCAACGCCGCAATTAAATAACAATCAAGTTTAAACTATACGGAGCAAAATAGGTTTAGCAATTGCTTTTCCGTATGTATGATTTAAAGATATTTTTCTTAATTGATTTATTATGTTTCCTCTTAAAAACAATAGAGATAAAGATAACAAACGACAGAGTTCTTTTTTTAATTTGACACGCAGAAACCGCTTCATCCAACGCTGTGACAATTCAATAAAACAAAAGATTACGCTCGAACGCACATGGTCCGGGAACAATTTTTTACTAGAAAAACATTCTGAACATGCTTGTAAAAGAAAACCGGTGAAAAACTGCAAAAACGTCTAATGACAAAAACACCAGGACTTTCCGAAAATTAACATTAAAGGACTATAGGGATGCTAACAATTGGTTGCTCATAAAAAGATGTCGCTGAACACTTTTGCTTGCATCAGTCCACTAAATGTCAACTTTCGAACTGATTCCAAACGACTTAACATGTAATCAATCGCCAGCGCTTAGAACGTCCACGAAAAACGACGGTTAGCAATGATCGTTTAA
>NW_026938034.1:0-57500 GCF_032062105.1 Saccostrea cuccullata | reverse complement strand
GTATTTCTTTGAGAGAGTTTCGATAGGACAAAAAGGCCCCTTGATGGTCCCCGCAGATCTGTTGACAAATTCCAAGAATCTGCCATGATATATCCCATGATAGAGGCCAAAGAAATCGCCATTTAGTGGTGTCATAATGGAGGAGAAGATAAAGTTCTTTCAGTGCTTCTCTTTGTTTATGTGGTTTACCACGGTTACACAAAACTAATAACATAAGTGTCATGACATATGGAGGAACAAGAAGAACACGTCTTGTAGACAATTTGTACTCCAATTCTAATTCTTTTATTATATTACTGTTATCCAGAAAAATGTCTACAATTACAGCCTTCCGCATTTTCTGACTCAGTGGCAGTCCTCCTACCTCCTCGATATATTTCTCTTCATCTACATTATGTTCAAACATAAACATAATATAACGCTGGGCAATAGTGTTTTTTATCATATTTAGATATTTGATTGCCTTTACATTTTTACCGATTGAGTACAGAAATAAAGCCAAATAAATCCTATCCGATGAAAATCCCAGATGTGTACTTATTTTTAAGAATTTCAAACAAGCATACAAATTTCTCAATCTGCTTTTGTTGTAAACATTGTAAGATATATTATATAAATGATAGACAATATTTTTGAGAATTGTTGATATAAATTTTCTGAGAGCAACATGTTGCCTTGGAGAGAGGTTTGACATCTGTAAATACTTCACTGCAGAAATAGACAGAGGAACGAAACAAAGCCTCGCATCATTACAAATCGTCCAAGGTGTGTCGTTGCTAACAATTTCATTAAAGAGTTCACAATCAAGGCTTAATTTAGAAATAATATCTGACTCAGCTGTGCTGAAAACAAATAACTTGTTACTATACGCCAGTGTTAAGCATTTTCTGATTGAGTAACAATGAAATAAGCATGCAATCCCTAGTTTGTAGCTATAGTTTTCAAAAAGCTTTTCTAGCAATACTTGTCGTGAATGCCCATAAATTTTCGAAATAAATATATTATTTTGAGGTATAAAAAAGTTTGGAAGGCATTCACGATGCACTCATGATATTAAAAACCTAAAACACAACCAAAATCCTGACAATAGAGTTGGTGGATTCCAGTCTATTAAAGTATTATTTTGAATGACCCAAAATAAAACAGTTTTCATAGAATATGAACAAAGAAGGGGCTGACCATGTGGATCTTCTATTGTAAGGACCTCCTTTAAAAATAATTTCAGTAAGCTATAACACATAAACTGTGTGTGATTCATACAATACACAAGTTTCTGTTCAGCAAAAGAGAAAGAAATCCTCCATTCCAAATCTTCTTGATGTGATCCTTTGAATCCAATTGGTACAAGATGACAACCAGAGTTGATAATCTCTGTTAAAACAGGATTCGGGGGCCATGCTTGAGACTTGCACCTCTGAGTAAACGAAGTGGCATTGAGTGGCCATTGACTACACTCAAAACAGTGTGCATATTCATATTCAATACAGAAATCCCTCCCACGTATACAAGGTCCATGTTGAAAAGGATTATCTTTAACAAATACTGCTGCATTTTTTCTGTATTTTGAGCTTATTATATAAAGCCTACGTTTTATTTTAGCGCACGGTAGAGTGAAGATATTTTTAACACATGATTGTATGATGACATTGTTTGTAGAGAACAGTAGCTGTAACAAAGCATATCCTGGAGGAGTCTCAGAAAATTCCATCTTTTTGTGTTGTAGTTAGCTACTTGATTTAAATCCTGTATCACACGATAATCATTATGCCATACCATAAAGTCCACGTCAGATGAGAGTACACCAAACCCCTCTCCCACACTTCCACTGACCATAACTCTTAGTCCATATGGTTTTACTGACTTCTTTAACACATCACTAATATCACCTACTTCTCGTCTTATGAACACTTTTGTAGGCGTACCCACGATGCAACACATAACCACGTAGATTGTCTCTGATATCTGGGGTGCTTGCTCCATTCTAGGAAAAGAAAACGTAATTTTATTAAACATTGAGCATATGTATTAATGTATTAATTTCTTAGGGAACAAAAGAATCTTTCAAATGAGACCTTACCAACTGAGATCCCATATCACGGTTGGAGATACCACGATAAAGATTTTACACAATATTTATAATAAATGATTGTTTTAAACTGATAGCTAGAATATATACCATATATCTAATTGAAGCCCAAAACATGAGTATTCCCTCGTTTCATGTAGAAGTTTTTGTACTAAGTCTGCTTTATATGAAAACAAACTGTGAGCAATGAGCTAACTAAATGATACACCACCTCCTATATAAATATAATGGCAGTGTACATATTTTGCAATGGGAAACCCAAAATACGTGTCGGATAAAAAAAAGTATGATACGATGTGCGCAATGGCATTATATATGTAATAAAGATTCCCTGAAAGTTTCTTCAAATTTCATTCAGTGGTATAAATGGAGTTGTGGATGAGAGATGGGTACCCCCAAAGTGTAACAGACAGACGGACGGACATCCTAATTACTATATACCATCCCGCTTTTCAAGCGGAGGTTATGAAAAGATCAAAATGTCGGGTTGTGACTATATTACTTTGAACAGTTTTAGATTGATAATATATGAATAAAATACCCGGTATATCTTTAGTTTTTGAAAAGATTAAAATATATTAATTTGATTTTTTAGAATTAGTCTTTGGTACATAAAATATATATTTTTAGATGAGATTTCGATATTATTTTTAATATGCTAAATCGTAAACCTTAAGTGGAAATGGGTATTGATAAACTTTAGAACAGCACTGTGTTAAGTAATTAATTTTAAAAATAATGCAAGTTTCTAATCATGGGTTACTAATATTTTCCTTTTTTATTCAGATAAGAATTGACAAGAAATATTTTTTAGCATGTTTCATGGTGACAAAACCTTAATAATTAAAGTTATGATAGACCTAGATATTTTACTTTGTAGTGAAATGTCTTTTTTCATTTAATGAATAGATGGGGTGATTAAATTAAGTTGTTACAGGAGTTTTGTATTTAATTAACACATACACTTACATCTATGACAATCTTTGGTTTTTAAAATATTTTAATTTATACTATATGATATCATGATGATATTTTTAAGTGGGTAGGGGTGTTTTCAAACAGTCAAAAATAAATAAATATATAGTTGAAATGCCTATTTACTACTAATTTTAACATTGTCTCAAAATCCCCAACACAGGTAGAATTAATTTTGATATCTTGGTATTTCACTGTGTACTAAATCACTTCCTGTGTATAGGGATTAGGAGACAGGTGACCACAGGTAGACAGCTAGCCCCTAAGGCATTCACACCTGTACAAAATAAGCCCCTCCCTCACCTCGAATTTACCACCCGGTAAAAAATCTCTTCCTTAAAGCTATTCGTTATTATACATATATCACATGACTTCGAGGGTGACATACCAGACTATTTGCCCCGAAGTGACAGGAAAGCCCTGAAGTGTTTTGTCACCCGATGCCGAAGGCAGAGGGTGACATAACATTCAAAAGCCTGTCACCGAGGGGTTGTTCTTGTGTAGTCGCCCGATCGAGAAGCCATGTGGTATATGTTATATGACATTTTGAAAAAAAAAAAAAAAAATCTTTTAAAATTTACACAAATCATCCAAAAATGGTTTCTTAACGTTAAGAATAAGGCTCCGTTGTTTATTAATATTTAAAATCTCGAACCCCAGCTAAAATGTGAAACGTTAAAGCAAGTGAACGTGATCGAGAGGGTGACATAACTGCTTCCGTCGGGGGGACATAACTGTTTCCGGCGTGTGACATAACTGTTTCCGGTGTGACGCAGCATTTTTCAGGGTTTATAGCGAAACTTATTACATTTGTGATATGATAGTATAGTAGATGTACTAGTATATTTTATTAAATAATGTAATATATATTAAATAAATAAAATAAATTTAAGATAGTTAAATAAAATAAAATTAAAATAAATTTAAGATAGTTAAATAAATTAAAATTAAAATAAATTTAAGATAGTTACATAAATTAAAATCTGAAGTCTTTCTATTACTAATAAGGTATTAAGTGTTACCACCCATTCCTCTAGATCCACCTATACAATTCACACAGACACTCATTCATTGTGTGATGATTACTCAGTTTGAAAGATTTCAGAGTTTTTGACATGGTGAATTATTGAAATATTTGAAATCTTACTTACTTACTGACAAAGACAGTACACAGACATGTAAAGTACTAATACTTTTAACCTTTTTAATCTATATTAATTAATTAGAATATGAATTATGACATTCATAAGAATATAAGAATAAGATACTTTGTAAAAAATATGTGTATAGAATATTTTATGTCTATGATTAGATCAGATGTGGATAAATCTGACAATTCAGTATGAGTTTATATATTCAGATCCTATTAAATGTATACAAGTAAATATTTTCATAAGAAATATTTTTGTGTAAATACAGAGTTATTGTAAAGAGCATGACTCGGTTGTATCAACGGTTCATTAAATTTAATGAATCATTAAGCCTAATGAATAGTTAAATTCTTAATGATGCATTAGTTAATGAAGGCATTAAAGTATGTTGTACAAAACCTTCATTAGAGTGTTATTACTTAATGAATCATTAAATAATTAAGAATTCATTAAAATCAATTGATATTAGGAGAATATCCCACAAAGCATCTGCGTTTCCACTTCCGGGAGGGGGAGTGTCCATAGGCCTTTCTTTGTTATAATCAGTTACATGATCAGTTTAATGAAGCTTTAATCATTCATTAAATATTGAAACAACCGGGTTATATCTGTAGGACTTTATTTATTATTAATATAGTGTAACACCATATCTGAAAAGATGCATACAAGTATGTCAGACGGACGTGGTTCCACAAACCGGTATGCATTACTATTTTATTATTTTGGTTATATATGAAAGATAACTCTTCAGGATTGTGGGAGGTAATTTTAAAGATTAAGCTTGTAAGAGTTGTTGCCCTTCATACATGTAAAGTGTAACAACATTCCATAGAGTGAAATATTTATTTATGACACTATTTGAATAACGATTCCTATGTATGTCTACCATTATATTTTATTGTACCATTCTAATGTTATTGTATATTTTATATTAATTTTAGAGCCAATAATGCCCAATATCATTGTTGATAAATAAATTATGAAACCAGAAAGTTCTTCAACTTATTATTGCCGGGATTCCCCTTACAATAGGAAAACTTATCTAAAAATGTTATATAAAAGATTGCCTAGTTACAGCTAGAAAAATAGTTGAATATCTTTAGTAACAATTATTATCATCATTAAATCCTTGGATTATATTTTAACCCATTTCTTAAAAAGTACTGGAGAAAAAAGAATAAAATTACTACATTGAAAACAATGAATGATTCTTTATTTTACATATATTTTATTCTAGGACCCATTTGAATCATTCTGTTGACTTTTTGTAAACATTGAATGATACAATTTCTCGTAAGAAAATTTAATCTGTCGGATACTTACATGTGAATTTTCAATTCCGACGCTATGTATCTTCTATTTTTACTTAATATTTTACTCAAAGTTTCCAGTTTCAGCATGACTTACTAGTTTAAAGTAACAACAAGAGGCCCAAGGGCCTTATAGGTCACTTGAGTATTATCATACTATTATGTAACAACTTTCAAACAATTAACTTTGGTTCGTGTTTAAAACCAGAGGCTATGAAATTTACAATTCACAATTTTGAAAGAGGTACAACTGCTTTTCATAATTATAAAGTTAGCATGCTTACTCTATTTACTTAATACCCAGAGGTAGATCCGAGTAACAAAGAGAAAATGCACTTCCACTTTAGTACACAGGTATGGCATGCCAAATTCACAAAAATGAGCAAATCATAGTTTCACAATCGATAAACTAGGTTTATCGGTTGTAAACTATAGTTTACGGACTGTAAACTATAGTTAACAACGTTAATCTATATTTTACATCTGTAAACTATAGTTAACGCGATAATCTATGTTTCACAACCGTAAACTATACTTAACACCGAAAACTATCATTTGCGATTGCAAAACATAGATTATCTGATAAATACAGTTTCACGATTTGTAAACTATAGTTTACAAACCGTTAACTATAGTTAACGATCTGATAAATATAGTTTCACGATTTGTGAAACTATGATTAACAACTCTTAACTATAGTTTACGATTGTAAACTATAGTTTACAAACGTGAATCTTTGTTTGTAAAAAAAAATCTATTGTTAACGCTTTATTATAGACAGATAAACTTAGATTAGCAACCGTTAAATATAGTTTTACAGATGAAAACTATACTTAACGAATCGTTAACTATACTTAACGAATCGTTAACTATAGTTTACGGTTTGTAAACTATAGTTTACAGTCGATAAACCTAGTTTATCAATTGTGAAACTATGATTACCTCATTTTTGTAAATTTGGCGTGCCATACACAGTGGGCATAAAAAATAACAATTTTGCTAGATGCACCTTTCTTCATCATTAATATATATATACTTGGATCATTGACTCACGAGCAAAGGAAAAGATTTTCAAAAAATTAATGTATTTTCACTATATAATCAATAGAGCCCCGCCCGAACACCAGGACCCCTGACCTAGGGGTCATAAAATTCACAATTTTAGAACTTTTTTTAGAACAATTTTAGAGGCACTCTTGCTCATCACAACTACATGTATGGACGCAGTTAGTTTATTTAATACCCAGGAGCAGAGAGGAAGATTTTCAAAGAGATAATTCAATTTCGCTATATAATCTATATAGCCCCGCCCTAGCACTTGAACCCCTGACCCTGGGGCTATGAATTTCACAATTTTGGAAGAGGAACTCTTGCTTATCCAGGCACGCAGCATCGTTTTTGAAAGTGGGGGATGGCAACCAGAGAATTTTTTTTTTACTTGCCTGAAAAAGTTGACAAGCCAAAAAAAGGGAATTGCCCAAAGTCGAAAATCATACTTCGTGGGGAATTGGGGGGGGGGGGAGGGACTAACTTTTTCCAAGGCCAACTTCCTTTTACTTCCACTTTTTTGCATACAATACTACAATTCCTTCATATCACTATACTGTGGTAAGAAGTGGTGGGGGGGGGGCAGCCAACCTTTCAGTGGACGTTTTCAATAGTAAAGGTAATGCTGGGAAAAAAAGTGGGGGGGGGGGGCAGGCCCCTCTGCGCCCCCCTCCCCATCCCCGTTGATACGTCCCCGTTATCATAACTATGTACTTACTTAGTTTATTTAATATCCAGAAATAATTTAGTTTTGCTTGTATTCTCGCCTCTCATTGGTTGATTTCCAAAAAGGAACGCATAACATTTTGTATAATCTGGTTTGGTATGGGGACACACCCCCTTGACAACCAGCTTAATCATCATATCCATGCAATCCCCTCATTTCCAGTCCTCGGAATCCATGGAAAATTCCAGATTTAATAAATGTACCTTCAACTATAAACAATTACTCGATCTTACCTCATGTAAACAAGCATCATGGCTGCTAGATCTATGTATCAGTTATTACCTCCCCTCGCTTCACTTCACTTCCGTTACTACGGTTGTATTATTGCGCGGTAAATTTGAACTTATAAAAAGCAACACAATTTTACATCAAAAGTTGTTTAATTATTTTAAAATTAAATTATAAGGAATGACTCTAATTCTTGGCCATATTATCGAGTATAATCTGATTTGGGTCAGTTTACCCTTTTTTATAATCAGCTTCGCGGATTATAAAGCGTAAACTGACCCAAACCAGATTATACTCGATAATATGGCCAAGAATTAGAGTCATTCCTTAAGCAGATAAGAAGATTTTCAAAGAATAAATGCAGTTTCACTATATAATCAACAGAGCCCCACCCTTACACCAGAACCCCTGACCCTGGAGTCATAAAATTCACAATTTTAGAAAAGGCACTCTTGTTCATCATAACTATGTACTTAATGTTAGTTTATTTAATACCCAGAAGCAGAGAAGATTTTCAAAGAATAAATGCATTTTCACTATATAATCAATAGAGCCCCGCCCTAACACCAGGACCCCTGACCCTAAGGGGCCATAAATTTCACAAGTTTGGAAGAGGCACTCTTGTTCATCATAACTATGTACAGTGTAGTTAGTTTATTTGATACCCAGGAGTAGAGAAGATTTTCAAAGTTATAATGCATTTTCACTATATAATCTTATTAGTCCCGCCCTAGCACTAGAACCCCTGACCCTGGGGCCATGAATTTCACAATTTTGATAGAGGACTCAATTGACATTACATTCATGCCAACAGTTTGCCTGCTTGATGTCCAGGAGTAAAGAAGATTTTTAAAGATTGCAATAATTTTAGTGGTCTTGGCCCCACCCCTCATGGGGGCAGGGACCATAAAATTCACAATTTATGTTTCCATTCACGCATACATGTAACTGCTATATAACCATTTTGGTTGAAATTGGGTGAGTGGTTTCAGAGAAGAAGCTGGCAATGTTCAATTGTTAACACACGACGGACGCCGACGGACGAGATGGATAGCAATAGGTCACCTGAGTAACTCAGGTGACTTAAAAAGGTTATCTTTATTAAAAGTATTACACAAAGAACTGTATTCGGTAATGTTGAGGCATGTTGAATAAAATCATGATAAGTAAAAAATAACATAATATCTGTGAAACTGCTGCTGCCTCTGATAAGTAATTTCCAATGGCTGGTCAAAGACAAAGATCACTAACATATCATCATTTGCGTACGTAAACATTCTATGCTTAGATACGCATAGCTAAATCTCCACGCCATTAGCCCAGTACATATATATTGTTTATAAACTAACATTACTTAAGTAAACTTTTACGCTAGAGAATGGTCCAAGTTTATTTTATTTTTGTGTTTAACGTACATGTACCAAACCCGGCCAAATAAAACTGAATAGAACAAATGATTTAAAATTATCATTATATTATATTAAGCTAAACTTTGTAATATTAAAAGGATAGAACACATCTGAAACCTACCTGTACATCAAGTAACCTTTATAAGAAGATGGTATTTGTACGGTGAAGTAAAAGTGTCAAACAAACTTAAAAATCGAAGAAGAAATGTATTGGGGCAAAAAAAAAATTTCATAGGTACAATGAAATGAATTTAAATTAAAATATTAATAATAATAACTGGAAAGTCTGCTATTATATAGTGTATGTCGCCCCGAACTGGACAAGATTTTCATTTTTTAATTACAAAAACAATACCCATTAGCTAAGCTTAGACACCCATCAACTCCTATCAGTCCCAGGCGCGTAGCCAGGCGTACGTTGGTACGCACAAACGTCCACATCATTTTCAAAAAAAAAATAATAATAAGAGAAAGAGAGGGAGAGAGAGTGAGTGAGAACAGGAGAGCGAGATAGGCGTAATATTTTAAAGCGTACTCAGAACTTTTGCAAAAATATTAGTGAATAATTTTAAAAATTAAAAAAAAAATTACTTACGATGGTATGTACACCTCACTGAAATCAAAAGATTTTCTGGGATTTTGTTTTATTATCGAATATTGCTGAGTTTTTTCGAAATGTAATTACATCCTTAAAGAGTTTCTCAATTGTAGATTTCACACAATAAAAACCCTAATCGGCTCCCTTAAAACAAACGATAAATTTATTTAATGCCAAGAATTTCAATTTCTATTACTGGAAATTAACCTCTAACCGTAATGCTTAACTTCTGTTTAGATATTCCCCCAAAATTTCAATCTAATATCGGATTTATGGGGGACTTCAAAAATCATAAGTCAGCTTTATAAATGAATATCAAAAATCGAAAAACTGGTAAAATTCAGTTTAAAAAAACTGAAAAAAGAGAGGCCTGTTCAAGTATAGACTTTCGTAATACTGTCTAAAACCAATAGTATATATTTTAGGCCTAAATGTTTTTCTAGTTGTTGCTAATTTAGAGATACCAGATTTGTGAATATGTATTTATGAACATTCAATTTAAAATGTATACGATGAACATATCCGCGGTAGGCAATGAGCAAGAAAATTAGTTGAAAAGAATTCTTCTGTCTTTCTTATTGCAATTTTTAGAGGTGAATTTTTAACATTCTAACCAACTACCGTATGTTACCATACGTATTTTGTGGAGCTTCAAAATTCTAAATTTGTTTTAGTGGCTTCGTCAAACAACATTATTGGATAGATCCTTTCTCATTTTTGAGTGTTTCTCCGCATTTTGTACAAGAAAAGATCAGACCTCAAATGTGGCTGCGTAAAAGTATTAGTAAAATGCTATCAGGAGGGTCAAATATGCACATCGAAATCGTGGAAAATACACCAGCTTCCGGGAGATTCGCCTCCTGGGCTCTTAAGCCCCCCCCCCCCCCGCCTATTCAGGCGTCCACATCAAAAGTACCCTGGCTACGCCCCTGAGTCCTTTCAGTACTTTGATTTTAAAAATAACGTTAAAAATTTTCACTTTTCCCGTTTCCATAGCAACTATTGACATTTTTCAATTTTTAAATGCAAATTGCACTATGACAGATAATAATCATTAAATCAATAAAGTTTTATGACGAATGACCAGTGGAAAAGAGAAAACAATATCGGACAAAATTCGTCGCTTTTGGTAGGTTTCTATGACCACGGTAGAGTCGGTAGACATTTTGAAACTTAATAATCACACAACACAACTACAACCAGTGATCGTCCTTTGAGGAAAGTTTCAGAAAGATTGCCCCAACCATCTCCGAGAAACAACCCGGAGAACAAAACATACGTACATTTGCAATATATCGTCCCCGACTTCGTTCGGGGCGACATAAATATTACGATTCTCTCCAAAGAACAAGGTACATAAATTAATAATGTAGGCTAATGCACATTTAATAATAATTACAATAAGCAAGAGACAGAGAGACAGATTGAGAAACTAACATTATTTTGGCCTGGTTAACTTGCATTTGTTTCTAATTGATGGATTCCTCCAAATAAATCTTAACTACAGTTTTTTTGATAAATATTTAGCCCGTCGTCTGTTCCGTATACTTTAATTGATTGATTTCAAGTGCGCGGATCTTTTCATTGAAAATTTTCGCTGTTTATTTATAGTTCTGTCATGGTGATGTACATTGTCTTTTGATGTTAGCCGTATTTTCAATCGATAGAAAACCTTTGGTTTAATTCCAACGTAGTATAACTTCTATAGGCGGAGCTTAGTCGAACAATAACTTCTACTGTATTGTACAATAACTTCTAAAAGAATTCAATATTTAGATAAAAAAAAAACCTTTGTTCAGTTTCTGTAAGCTTATACAACATGAGAAATCTCAATCTCAAAGAATCCCGTCCCCCTTTCATGCATAGGTGACAGGAATCTGGCCGAGGTAATTGAAAGAACCAATTGTACCTGACTGTAGTTAACTATATTTTTGCAAAGTATTTGTAAATTAATGAATTACATGTCTTAAAAGCCTGTCGTTTAATTGAAGAAAAAACTGATGATATTCTTACAATAGCACTTGTTCTCTGGATTCCTTGAGTTACATGCAAACGGATACATGTCCTTTTATTGTATTTGGACTATTTCACACTACATTTCATAATTTTGACACATGTGGCTACATTTCCTCGGGACATGCAAGCGTATAATACTTGTAGCCTGGTTCCCCGTCCCTGTTATGCTTCGTGTACCTCGCGTCACTAGCCTTGGGCAAGGATGAGATAGGGGACCAGCCTATAGTACTAATTACAGTAATGGTACGGACCGATCCAGGTCTACAGTATGTTATATGGTTTTTAAAATAGTCATACTGCTTAAATTAATCCATTGAATACAATTGTACACTCGTTTTACATTGCTCGACATTAAGCTCTCGATGCATCTCCTATGTAGTTTTTGTCTTTTGATTGGTTTGAACACTCTACGATAAATCAAATCCTGTGACATATTGTCGCGTGCAGGTTGAGGCAGAGGAAGTTTCTATGCAAATGACTATGACAGAAGACATTTACAGTACTTTCTTTCGTTGTAAAAAATTTATCATGCAGAGAGGAGTGGTTATTAATTACTATGATTTGACACTTCTTGAAATATAGCTTTACACGTCTCTTAAAAAATCTATTCAAGATATATTTTATAAAATACAACGAAAAGGTAGAAATGTCAATGAAGACATTTTCAGCACGTGTTTCTTGATATATCAAGATCCTTTAATAGAGCTTTTTCATAAAACGGTCATATTAAATATAACCACAAGGAATCCACCCAGTTCTGAAAATACACAAATAGATAAAATTAGCTTCTTTGAACAATCTTTCATAAGCACAAAGAAATGTAACTTTTTCCGAAAAATTATTTTCAAACCCTTTAAAGGTATATTCTCCTTCCTTCCAAGTCTTTTCAACAAATTATTTATCAGATGATAAAATAGAGAGGAAAATGTGGATAAGAAAAAATATCACTATTAAAAAAGCTATTGTAGTAAAAAGACAAACGATTCTTTTCTTAGAGTTACACTTATTTGATGGTTTCCTGAACATATTTTCCATGTTCAAAATAATACTCTCCGTTTTGTGGTTAAGTACCTTTGATATTAAAATCTTGCTTTCTATTTGACCTCTTGATTCAATTTTATTGTCATCAATTCCAATTTTTGCTATCATGTACTCCTTGGCAACTATGTTTTCTCACAAGTCTTACACAACTCTTTTGGGATCCACAATTGTTCCCCTTATATCTGTCACTGACGTTCTGTTGAAATTGTTTAAAAACATGACTGGTCTTTGGACAGCCATGCTAATGCCTCTTTCATTAGGAAAGAGTGTCATCGATGGCTCTTTATGACTGTTTTCATTGGCATAAGTCATCTCAGAAAAGGAGACAAAAGAATCAACATCCATTTGTTCTATTTCCCTCTCTGTGACATCGACTGAGTAATTTTGTTTGCAATTTAATAATGTTCCACAAAGATTATCTTCCGAATGTCTCGGAAACATGAAATTTACAGGACTGTTTTTCGCAAAGCTTGCCAAAAGAACAGAAGTATTGACCTTCGTGCCTGATGTTGATCTCCATATTCATTTTCATAGTTGTTTTCATGAAGGGTTTTAATTTTTCTGTTGAAATTTTTCGATCAATTTCTTTTGATTTCCTTTCCACCTCCGGCATATTTCTCCAAAGTGAACCTCCGGGGTTCCCATTGATTTGTATAGAGACGCCTTGTTTGTAGTTGTAAAGGATGATGTGACATAACTGCTATCTGGGGCCCCTTTTTCCAAGACGAATTATATTACAACGATGTTGGTAGTTTTCAAATATGAGTGAATAAATACGACGCCTTTTGAATAGTTTCAATAGTTCAGACACATTTTAATTATAAGGAATACTGCATTATCTTTGATTTTTTTTAGACCCTATCACAGCTAAATTCGGCCAGGTTTGTGCAAATATTTTCTTTTATGGCAAGAGAATGGGCGGGTCTTAGTACAATAGAGAGATATGCGTGCCCGAGAAGACCTTATATGGCTATTGTTATTATTTCGCACTTAGTCATTGTCAATTTACCTGTTGTCCTTTTCTGCATTTTAAACTTTTATAATGGTCAGCCAATGCTGTTTATACTTAATAATACGCATGGATTTTCAGCATTTACAGTTTTTAAGGCAAGAAATGCACATGAAACTTGTATTCACCGATACTCGGGAATATATATATACGTGTAGACCTAGCGAATTGCTCGCCAAACACACTACAAAACTTTAAACTAATGTATATCATGTATATTCTATCAATTGTTTGTAACTGTATATAAATTTTACTGTTGTCTCGGAAATGGTACATATTATATAGATCCGTGCCTAATCTGAGACTCAAATGCATAAAAAATATCGGAAAGCAGAAAAATTCCAATCATGTTTCCATAGTATTTTTGTGGTACTCACTCGTAACGAATTTCATTTAGCTGATTGGTCAGTTAAAAAGTATCGCCAGTGCCTCGATTAGCATATGAATTCATTCTTACGTCAGAAAATCTAGTTCCGTCGATCTGTTTATAATGGGAAAGGCCGACTAGATTTTACAATTTTTTAAAAAATAGCACGTGAGCGCAGTTAGGTACAATTTTCTCCTTTCACATATAGGTAGATTTGAATAAAATGCAGTGACAGCCAAAGGAGAAAATTGTACCTACCTGCGCTCGTATATTTTAAGGGTTTCAAAGAGTGGGGCGGGGTTAAAATGCAATGGGAATTGAATGTAAACATGATACCCCTACCACAATAAAAGATCTATATCTTTCAAATCGCGTTTCTATTTTTCTTAAAAATAGTACATGTATTCTATAAAGATACACATATCAGTGATTAGTTAGATATTTCACTGCATTTCCCTCGTTTCTCTGCTTCCTGAAACACCCATAGTCTTTTACTGTCTGTTGTAAACCATAGACCATTTCTTTTCACCACAGAAATTCCAGGTACAGAATGCATGTAACATCGCCCAGATATGACATAATACGGTGTATTTCCCATGGGCCTAAAGGGATGTGACGTGCTTCGCCAAAATGAGTTTTTCCTATGGAATCTTGACTGAAGCGAATTTCGGATGGTTAAAGGTAAATTCTTGTGCTTATTCTCAAAAACGCATTAATGAAAATGCTTAAATAAAGCAATGGTATCTGATTTCCAGCTTTATAAAACTAAAAATGGATTTTGTATTTTTTTTTTTGTTTCTGTTTTGAAAATCAATTTGAAAATGTACATCAGCATTTAAGTTGTTCAAATTGTACAAATTATATTGCATAAATCATTTGGCAACATTAGATTTTGAACAAAGATGTATACTGATATTTTTTGTTTAACGTTTGATAATTGCAAGAGAGACTTAAATCAACTTGTATATTATTATTTCTTTTAAACAAAATCAAAAGACGTTTATGTCCAACTTGCATGCAGAAAGTGTGCGTTTTTATTTTATATAATCTATTTGCATTGTTACAACATTGTTGTTCTTTAGTTTCTTTCATATTCACCCATTTTCTTATCAATTATTAATATGAAATATAATGTCATCAAAAGACTTGAAACTACTTAAACAATATTAAATTATTGCCGACATAATAACTGTTAAGCTTTTTTGATAAACCCAAGTTAGATTGCACAACCTTTCGCGCTATTTATAATTTTAAAATGGGGAATCATCATAGCAAAAAAAAATGCGTATATTACTATCCGTTACTTTCATAACAATATGGTTGATGTAATTATTATATTTCTTTCAGTTTATTCGGTTTCTTTATATAATGTGGTAACTTAAGAAGCGCATACAGTGCTATTCAAATTGAGAGTCGTGTCAGTCAACAGCGATATGTTATAATCAACATTTGGTAGAGTCAGCAAATTTTCAGACATCTTTAATCAGAAGAATGTATATGATCGGTTTTGAAAAGTTTAGTTTCTCTAGTACTTGTGTTGTTTAAGGAATTTACTAGGGTTTAAACATTAAAGCAATATGAGCTGCATGTTTGACATTTGAAAATTTTATTGAAAATTTGTAATCAACTAATTTAATGACAGAAAGATAAATTATTTATAAACTTTTGTTGCTCATATTTGCAATGGATTTTTTTTAAATTAGCTTTGATTGAAGCAAAATTGAATTATTGTCGTCCTGTACAATAATGATTTCTTATATAAAACTGTATATTCGGTTGTACAGAAATATTTCTTCTGAAACATTTTTAAACTTTATTTTGGGCTCATTGATCATAAAAGTTTAAATTACATACAAATTGATCATAATAGTACATTTTACCATAAAAATAAAATTCTCAAAGATACAGCTCATATTGCTTTAAGAAGCGTCGCCCGCGTGGTGCAGTGGTTAGAGTGTCTGCTCTAGAGTCGTCGCGAAGTAAGGAGTTGATCCTTACGTTGCAGGTTCGAATCCCAATATGGGAGGTGGAGACAAGCCCTTCGAATGAGACCGTAAAAAGCCAAGGTCCCGTGTCGCATTAGGTGCTGACACGAAAAACATCCCTCCCTGCTCAGTGGTCCTAAGTGCCGATTAGGACAAAATTTGCAGCTCTCCACCAAGTGGTTGTGTGAGACTAATTCAAAATATAATTATCAATTACCTCTCAACAGAAGTCTATACTTTGATTGTATGCAATATCATATTCAAATTCTTTATTCTTTCAAATTCAACACGGACTTCTGCCTAATAGATATAGGGCAAATAAAATTCTCCTTTTTAATTGTTTATTATTATAATATGTTGAGTGAAACAATAGTTATTTTGAATGATTTTGACAATGAAGAAGTAAAAGAATATATTTTATTTTTTTCATTTCTACAGAGATGATTCTCTATTGAACTGAAATGATATAATCAAAATATAATGTTTTTTTATTTGAGATATACAGAGATACAGTGATTAACTGACTGCAAAGCATGTATAAAACAATGACACAATAAAATTAACATACTTTTAAAAATACTATATAACAGTTCTACATACACAGTTTTTAAAGAGCTTCAAGATTCTTGTACTTTGTAAATATTAAACATTTTTAGTATTCCTTTTCTCATAAAAATAGAATTCTATACAAAACATCTAGCATTCTGTGATATGTTGCCTCTCGTATGTCTTGAAATGGTTTTTCTCGAAGAGAGTTTCGATAAGACAAAAAGGCCCCTTGATGGTCCCCGCAGATCTGTCGGCAGATTCCAAGAATCTGTCATGATATGTCTCGAAAGACCCTTGGAATTAGCTATCCCTCGTCATAATGGAGGAGGATATACAGCTCATACAGAGTTTTGTTTTGTTTATGTGGGTTACCACGGTAACACAAAATTAGCAACAGGAGTGTCATAACATATGGGGGTACAAAAATACCAAATTTTGGTTTTATTCTGTACTCTAATTCTAATTCATTTATTATATTATTGCTATTCAGAATAATGTATAAACATACAGCTTTCCTCATATTCTGACTCAGTGGCAGTCCTCCCACCTTTTCAAGATATTTCTTTTCATCTACATAATACTCATGCACAAAAATGATATAACGCTGTGCAATAATGCTTTTTATAATTTGTAGATATCTAATTGCCACCACAGTTTTACCAATTGAGTACAGAAATAAAGTCAAATAAATCTTATCCGAAGAAAATCCAATATCTGTACTAGTTCTTAAGAATTTCAAGCATATAATGTCCTCAATCTGTTTTTGTTGTAAACATTGTCAGATGTATTGTATAAATAATAGACAACGTTTATGAGAATTGTTGATATAAATTTTCTGAAAGCAACTTGTTGCCTTGTAGTGAGATTTGACATCAGCAAGTACTTGACTGCAGAATACAGAGGATTGAAACAAAGTCTAGCATTACAGCAAAGCGTCCAAGGTGAGTCGCTGCTTCCAGTGTCATTAAAAAGTTCACAATCAAGGCTTAATTCAGAAATGATATCTGATTCAGCAGTACTTAAAACATATGACTTGTTACAAATTGCTCTTGTTAAGCAGCCTCTGATTGAATGACAATGAAATAAACATGCAATCCCTAGTTTGTAATTTTCAGAAAGCTTTTCTTGCAATACCTGTCGTGAATGCCCATATATTTTCGAAATGAATATATTATTTTCAGGTATAAAAAAGTTTGGAAAGTATCCACGATGCACACATGATATTAAAAACTTAAAACACAACCAAAATCCTGACAAAAGACTTGGTGGATCCCAGTTTATTACAGTGTTATTTTGAATGACCCAAAATAAAACTGTTTTCATATAATATGAACAAAGAAGGGGCTGTCCATATGGATCTTCTACTGTAAGGACCTCCTTTAAAAATAATTTAAGCAATCCATAACACATGAACTGTGTGTGCTTCATGCAGTACACAAGTTTCTGTTCAGCAAAAGAGAAAGAAATCCTCCATTCTAAATCTCTTTGTTGTGATCCTTTGAATCCTATTGGTACAAGATGACAACCAGAGTTGATGATATCTCCTAAAACAGGATTCGGGGGCCATGCTTGACATCTGCATCTCAAAGCAAACATAGTGGCAATGGATGGCCACAGACTACATTCAAATCTATGTACTAATTCATATTCAATATAGAAATTCCTTCCACTTATACAAGGCCCATGTTGAACAGGATTTTCTTTTCTTCTTAGCAAATCAGAGAAAGAAACGGTTTGACTGTCCACGTATGAAAACTGGCGACCGAGGACACGAACAACAGGAGAAATGCAAAGGGATTCATACTAAAGTAACAGAAAGAGTTATACTCTTTATCATTCGAAAGCAGATTATATAAGTATTCATTGCCATTGAACTATCACCTTACACTCACTTATTTGCATGAGAAAAGCTTGGGCTTTCATATTGAACTTGTATATTACCTTTGACAAGACCTTTCTAAATACACTTTGATTTTCAAGCCTTAAGACCTCGAACTTGAAGTTTGACCTACTCCTCAAAAATCGTGAACCTTGCTCATGACGTTTAAATAATACACATGCCGGGCTTTCATATTAAACCTGTGTATTGCTTTTGACAAGACCTTTCAATAAATACATTATGATTCTTGATCTTGTGACCTTGTCCTTGAAGTTTGACCTTATTTTTTTTAAATGTCGATTTTTTCTTGTAACTTTTGATTGAGAAGAGATTGTTCTTTTTTGTGTTCTTCAAGAAAAAAAAATATGGGATGGCAAGAATGTTTTCTACATCTCCTTGGTTTATATCTACGACGACAATATTCATGCTACCCATATATAAAACAAATAATCCATAAAATAAAAGCTGATTGTGCCGACAATATGTGAATTCACAACTAAGATTTTTACAGCTCAGTTTGCAGGAAGAAATGGTCTGGCGAGGTAAAGATTCCAATACAATGATTGGTTGTAGCTTCCCCAATGTTTGTGATTACTTTATCATTTTACAGTTGGGTTCATTCCCGATACTTTGACATAGAGGTTTTTTGTGGTTTGAAAGAATGCAACTGCGTCTGTAGAAATTTTACATGTATGTCACTTAAAATATATATTAAATCAGATCACCGTTAAATCATCTTCATTGCTTCTTGACCGTTCACGGTAGCCTAGTGGTAGAGCGTTCGCTTCGTGATCGGGAGGCCCGGGTTCGATTCTCTTTCGAGGCGCCGCGTCAAACCTAAGAAGTAACAAGAATAGATATGGGTTACCCCATATCCAAAGATATTCGACTTTTAGATTTAATATGTTTAACAGTGTTTATAATGACGTTAATAAAAAAAAAACTGCACTGTCTAATTATGGAACTGTTGTAAATTTCGTGATTCCATAGCATTACGGTCACCCAGTCTCCTAACAAACAGTACACATAGGCCTACATGTACCTGTGTCCGCAAGACCAACATTAGTCTTGGTCTACACACGTGCGATGGAGCTGTCAAACGCATCCAGCGAGCTCGGAGAAACACGTTTTGTTTTGCCGAGAAGTTACGATGGCAGACAAAACTTTTCTTTTCTTAATTAGATCATATAAATACGAATTCTGATTAATAAAAATTATACAATCCCTGTTGAACTATATATAGTTTGTTCTAACACTTGCATCTGCAACAATTTGTGTTTAAAATGGCCGGGTTAGGAAAATCAGGACTGGGTCGGAAAATTCTAAACTGAAAACCTTTTTTGTTTTGAAAATTACTGAAATATACTAAATGTATTCGTCCCAGAAATTACTTACATTATTCAAGTTCTATATAAAATGGTATGCTGAACTTCAACACGCACCCGAATCTCCAACCCATTTCTCGTTTTGCCACACATACCCCACAGTTTACAAAGTGTACACACGAGCAGAATCCGGCCAGGGATTGAAAATTCCGTCATTTAATAATACACACACACAGAATGATTAATTTTTTTCTTTAAGAAGAAATTGTATGATAATTAACGGACTATAAACATGTGTACTTAATACAATTGTTGATATAGTATTATCAATTCATCGGTGAAAAGATATCAATCGAAGAATGACCTAAATATTCTCTGTTATCAAACTTGTAAAGAAAAAAAAGGCTGAGGAGGGAGCGAGCGTAGGAATATTGATATTTTTTATTTGCATTTCGGGTGGAAAGTGACTTTCTAATAATATTTTGACGTTATTTTTGATTTCTTTAACGTATGACATACACAACTTTACTCTTATCATGAACAATAATGTTGTATCTACTTATCATGATGGAACTATTTTGGTCGGACCAATTTGTGTGAGCCGCCGCTGAATACAGTAATATATCTTGCATAAATAGTATGCACTGATCGAATATATTAAAAATAGGTAGCGACTGTTCCTTCGCCAAGCGCTCGGCATCAGAAGTGAAAGTCACGTGTCTTTCGGATATGACCTTAAAAACGTAAGCCCTGTGTCACGGTAGGCGCTGGCACGATAAAGAACCCTCACTGCTCAATGGCCCTGAGTGCCGAGTATAGGTCTAAAACTGAAGTGACCGGCATAGGTGACGTCTCCATATGAGTGAAAAATCCTCGAGAGGGATGTTAAACAATATACAATCAATCAATCAATCATTGCTTCTTAGAAACATACAACACACTGGGGGAGATTCCGGTAACTCATGCGTTTTCAATAAAACATTTCATGTGTACAAAATTCTATCTTTGATCATTTGCGCAATTGCTATAGATTTCTCCCGTAACAATCGGTCAGATAATATTTAGATTTATTTACCAATCTGCGTTAATATTATCACATTTAGAGCCCATAACAGACAAGTATGAGATTGTTACAATAATAAGGAAAAGATAAGGCAATGAATAGCAAAACATTATACAATTAGTAATTGACATAAATCATTTCAACAATAATCCTGTCTAAAAGGAATACATCAAATATGCATGTATGTGTAATAATACTACTATAGCCTTTCCTCCCCTTAATTAATTAAGTTATTCTTCCTGTTTTCCGAAGAAATACATTGTTTTCCTCTCACAATTACATGTATATAAATATCCTCGGAGGTCCATGAGTCGTTACCCTAACTTGATCGTGACTATTTGTTAATAAATTTGAAGTGCTTTTTTATTTCGTAAGTCATACCTCAATTAAACATGTTCTTTTCTTTGCAAGTAATTGTTCAAATAAAAAAAATCATGCCATTTTAATTGTTTTCATCTCATTTAAGCTACCGATGTTTACTCGGCGACATTTTGAAAAGCAGGTCCTTGGGTCGTGACGTCAGTGGAAATTGAAGTAAAAAGGCCAAGAGAAAGAATATATACGTTTTTCATTTTTCAACTCAAAGTTTAACTGTTTGTCAACATTTTTTAAAGACAAATTAATACAATCTTTACAAAGAATGAATTTTTAAGTTAAACAATTATAAAAACTTAGATAACTAAGCTGAATTTAACACTAATTCAATACAAATTTATGCAGCAGCAGCTAGCAGTATTGTGTTACTCTGTATTACAGTGAGGGCAAAAGAATGGATCATTTCTTCTAACAACACGTATTGGTGAACAATAGATCAGGTAAACCCAATGGCTGCACTTGTCACATTGCGCCCACTTCACAAATACAAGAGAAACACAATCTTTTCAACTCATCTGGCTGAAACTTCTTGCAAACACAGCACAGTTTAGAGGGATCCATCTCAACATCACTGTCAGTGTCTGAAGTATTTTGGAGATCCTCGGATATGCTCAGATTTATTGTTGATGGGCCTGGTAAACCGTCAAGAAGTGCAGTTTTTCTAAAACTTGTCTTTTGGTGCTTCTTACCCCCAATGTCTTTCTCTTTTTTCTTCTGACTTTTTTCATGGTCTTTCATTCGCTGACGCACATTTTCTGAAATTTCCCTGCCGGACACGATCTTGCTCATAGTTTTCCTCTCTTTAATTTCTCATCCACTCTTCTTTGCCTTCAGATGGTTCTCCTTCTCTTGTAACTTTACCACTTAATTTTGCTGATCTTTAATTTCCTCCCAATCCTCTCTCATTCTCTTGGCTTTCAGCGGCAAGGCCCTTGAAGACTTCTGCTGGTACCAAATACCTCAAAGGAACTTCACAAAGGGGGTAAATTGAGGTACGACGAAATCCTGACTGGACGTTTTCGGGAGACAGCGCCTTCATGTATGCCTTGCATGCAACATCCCAGATGTTATACCTGGTAATTGTTGCTGCTGTTTCCCTAATCAACTTGTGACACAAACAATTGTAAATGTTTTGAAATGTGCCGTAGCAGGCAACATCCATTGGTTGTAAGACATGGCTTGTATGAGCTGGAAGTATAAAGATAATTATCCCCTTTTGACTTGCCCACTCTACAAGATCCACAGACACATGGGATTTGTGTCCATCTAAGAGGAGCAATATCTGTCCTTCATCTCGTGGAACAAACTTGAGGAAGTGGTGTTCCAGATACTGTCGAAAGATTTGTCCATTTGACCACCCAGTTTCGCTCACCGTGCCACTAGCCCCAGGGGATGCTCCACTCAAGAGCTCTGGCATCATCCGTTTGCCGGGGAAGACAAACAAGAGGCCCATGGGCCACATCTCTCACCTGAGCACTAAGGGTAGGAAAAAGTAGAAAATGGCTTTTTATTGTAAAGTTTAAATCCAAAAGTAGTCCCATGACCAATCATGGATTTGCTATTTTTTAGAAAATGATTTTTAAAGAATTTTCCTATATCTTTAAAAACTTTGGTCTGCCATTTTGGCCCCGCCCTACCCCTGGGGGCATGATTTGAACAAATTTGAATCTATACTACTTGAGCAGGCTTTCATATAGATATGATGAATTATGGCTTTGTCATTCTTGAGAAGATGTTTAAAGAATTTTCCTTTATATTTCTATGTAAAACTTTGGTCGGCCATTTTGGCCCCGCCCTACCCCCGGGGGCCATGATTTGAACAAACTTGAATCTACACTACCTGGACATGCTTCCATATAAATATGATGAATTATGGCTTTGGCATTCTTGAGAAGAAGATTTTTAAAGAATTTCCTATATATTTCTATGTAAAACTTTGGTCAGCCATTTTGGCCCCGCCCTACCCCGGGGGGGGGGGGTCATGATTTGAACAAACTTGAATCTACACTACCTGAACATGCTTCCATATAAATATGATGAATTATGGCTTTGTCATTCTTGAGAAGAAGATGTTTAAAGAATTTTCCTATATATTTCTATGTAAAACTTTGGTCGGCCATTTTGGCCTCGCCCTACCCCCGGGGGTCATGATTTGAACAAACTTGAATCTACACTACCTGAGGATGTTTCCCCATAAGTTTCATCTTTCCTGGCACAGTGGTTCTTGAGAAGAAGATTTTTAAAATATGCCACCAAATTTTCATTAATTCCCAATTATCTCACCTTGAATAAGGGCGTGGCCCTTCATTTGAACAAACTTGAATTCCCTTCACCCAAGAATACTTTGTGGCAACTTTGGTTGAAATTGGCCCAGCGGTTCTTGAGAAGTCGAAAATGTGAAAAGTTTACAGACAGACAGACAGACGGACGCCCGACAAAATGTGATCAGAAAAGCTCACTTGAGCTTTCAGCTCAGGTGAGCTAAAAAAAAAAAGGTGGTACAGAGACACCGCTTGCACTGCCTCCTCCAAGAATGGTGATAGTCTTTCCACCACCTGATGTTACTGACTGCGGACAGTAAGCTGAATCTCCGACCACGGCTGGTGGTTTATGGTCAACAGAAATACCTTTTTCATCAACATTAAAGATGAGATGAGGCTTCCCATAAAGATAATGTTTGGAGAGAGTGTTACGAAGATTTTCAAAGTAGTTGGACACAGTTTCACTGGAAGCCATTTTCGCTCTAACATGCTCTAACCGTCGTGGCTTCAAAACTTTTAATTCAGGCCATCGCTTTAAAAAACCTCTCATCCACTTCATAGAAAAGGGCTTGTCAGGAGTTCTCTTACCCACAAAAATTGCGTAATCTGTTGCAATATTTATGCATTCCTGTCTAGTATACCCATAACCAAAAGCTGCCATTGTTTTAAAATGATTGACTAGATTGACCTCTTCAAGGTTGTCTAGAACTGGAGTTTTACCAAAAAACAGCAGTTTCTGGGTCAACCTTTAGCAGAACCCTGTCCCTTAAAGTTGTATCAGGCACCCGAAAAATTTTTGAAGCTTTCCTTACTGACATTTTTTGTTCTTTAACCATTTTATATGCATTTGTCATTTGTAATGGAGAATAAAGTCTATAGTTTCTTTTGTGAGGCTTGGGACTTTTCTACAATAGCAAACAAACAAATCCATTGTAAAAAAAAATGTCTAAAAGCAATACAACATGACTGGAAAAATTAACTTTGTTTGGCCTATCGAATTCCAATGTAGTCATGTGACTTCTCTTGATTGCCTGACGTCACGGTGTCAGGCTGTATAAGGATTGATAATTGCTTGATCCGAAACTAATAGATCATACCCAGAGAGCTAGATTTTGTGCAAGCTGATTTACATTAGAAATCTTTTACCTGCATTTTAAAAGAAACTTTTTTTCAGGGAATCAATGATTTTACTGATGCAAAATAATGCAGTATTTACTCTGTTTACTCTGTTTGCATGAAACAGATTATTCCATGTGATTGACCGTTTCAACGTGTCCGTGTATCTTTTCTTCTGCATTTCTATACTACTGGATCAGTCCATTTATGTTTTACAAAAGGGTGAATCGCTCTTTTCGCGCCAAATGTCATGAGTAAGCGATCTTCGCCTTTTCTTTGATTGTTCTATGGTATGAATGGGGGTGCTAACTTCCATGGAATTAAATAAAGTTTGTTATTGTAACCTCCATCTTCTTATGATTCAGAAATTCTATCTACAAATTATATCTTATTCCTTAAAACAACATATGAATCGTATGTATCAGAATATGGACATGCAAAACAAAAGAAATGATTTCTCTAATTTGTTTCCCCTCTGTTGGTTTATTCCATATTTTAATGGACTAGTCCAATCACCATAAACAATCGACGCAGTTCAACCAGGTTCCAGACGATTTGACAAAAGAAATTACCTGTGCGAAATCTTGGATTTCTTTTCCACAAAGGCCTAAATGTTGGTTTTTACCTAGAGTATTTCGTTCTCAAAAAATTATAGTACCCACGTTTCAGAAAAAAAGATCAATGAACACAAACTACTACTGTATACTTCATTCGAGAAAATGCTTTCCAACAACATATGTACGTATTTAGTTATATTCATTCTCTAAAATGTTCACAATGAATGCATGATTTGACAACAGATTTCAGAATATGTGTAGCTTTAAATTTAGATCCAGGGGTAGATCAATCTACTTGCAGAAAAGTCAATCGCATCATCTCGTGTCTTTTCGTCAGAGGTCGAAAAACGAACTCGAATGTATCGACATCATCGGATGTTAAAAATTTATACATTTCCTGTTCATAGTAAAAACGGAGTTGGAAGTCCCTTCTATAGTATATGTTAGATAATATTATTACATTGAATAAAGTTAACTCCATATTCCACAGAAAATAGGTCTATACATCATCCATGCTTTTATTTCAAAGTTTGTGAAAAGGGGGGTGTCATGGCGTATAAATTAACAATACATTTGTGGTCTCCTTCCCTAGCTAAGGCCCGAGGAGTGGGACCGAGGAGTTGCGATTGGCAGAAAACCCACATACATTAACCATTCTGTTAACAACTCTTCAGAATGCAGCAAAGGCATCGTTCTTTTACAAGTTAAATAATTAAATATTTTTACAAGGTTCTCAAATAAAAAGACATATTTCAAACACAAAAAAGTATTGCTCAAAAGGTTTATCACATCTCTTACAGATATTGATTGATTACGTCAGGCAAGCTTTTTGAAAAGCTGTTACTTGTATAATGTAAACAAAGCGTAAAATAGCACTGATGCACTCAGTATAGGTCGTAATAAAAAAATGGACTTTATCGTCATACTTATTTGGTAATAATGGATTTGACTGTTAATCAACTAAACAAAATTTCATACTATTTTTTTTTACCTGTTTTGACCTCATTGTCGTCTGTAGTTGTAAATATGATGTAATCAATCGTAGTAAACTGTTTCTCACGGTGTGCGCAGTCGCGGACCAAATCTCGCGAGATACGAGAGAAAAACAAAAGGGACACAACTCTAGGACCATAACGAATTTAGGGCCTCCGACGACATAGATACATTTAGAGCAAGTTCTAATGGATACAATAACCAGAAGCCAATTTTTTTTACAAATAAAAGGACATGCATACTTTTAGTTTCAAATTCAAAGTGACTTTTTACTGAAGTTAATACAACGGTAAAGCACCCCTTTGAAAATTTATGATGAAAAAAAGTGTACGTAGCAAAATAGTTTATTTCATGCCCCCTTGGTCAGGGGTTTTCGGGGGGGGGGGGTTAACATATTCTGAAAATAAATTAGTGATTTGAAATCTGCTCTTTGGTATTACTATTAATCAACCATTTATGATGAAATAAAATTTATGATAAAATTTCCAAACTTTGAAATAAGTGGCCCCAGAGTCAGTGGTTTCTTTGGGGTGGGGTGCCGAACCAAATTGAATTGTTCGAAAGTAGTTACATGATACTCAGGTGACCTATAAGGCCCGTGGGACTCTTGTTCAATATACCTTTTAATTTGATTCAGCCTCCAGGCGTACATGCTGGCAAATACATGATACATAACTTTCAATGAATCCTGAATGAAGTGAAAGTTCATTAGAATTCCCGCCCCCGCCAAGTTAATTCAAGAACACTCTATTCTGACTTCTGTAAAGCAAATATTCATAAATTAAAATCGACATAACTATATCTTTATTTTATCATATCAACAATACATCTTGTTTCGATTAATAATTTGAAAAATCAATATATAATCATAACTAATGAAGCTTCCATCCACAAAAGGACCCTGCGTTAAATTCTGCAAGAGAAAAGATTACTGGTACATAAGGCTGTAAACGAATGTGCACTACGTCTCCTTGGTTTATTTCTATGACAACGACATTTGTGTGACTCATGGGATCTCTGTCCTCAGCGCTGCAGGACATTGTGTGAACAGTATTTGAATTCACTACCAAATGCGAGAAAAGGTATTTACAGGTAAATGTCCAGGAGAAGGTGTATACGCCATGGTCAGGGGAGGTAAAGATTCCTGTATGATGGTTGTAGCTTCCACCGATGTTTGTTATCACTTTGTCAAATATTACAGTCTGCATATTTCCGAGACCTGAGTGTGTTGTTGATGAAAAGAATGCAACAGTACCTGTAAAAAAAATGTCACTTTATCCTTCACAACTAAGTGACGACGCAATGTTCAGACACTTAATGTTCATTTCATAGAATTAGGACCTTTTCCCCCGCAAGCACTTTAAATATTGCGCAGTACAAGTTTCTCTAAAGTTTAGCGCAAATCATAATGACGTACTATTTTTATGGGATTAAAACTTTTCATATTGTCTTAGATTTTAGCGGTTATGAAAAAGAAGAGAATTGGCATGAAATTGAAGATTAAATATTATACTTTTGAAAATGCGTGAAAAATGCGTGACTGCAGGGATACGGCAATATGCGTGAACGAGGAAATAGTATATTTGTTAAAATGCATGACTGTGGGGAAGGGGATTAAAGTAGTTTATTATATGAGATCAACTTTGATGACAATCTCTTCAGTTTTTTGAAAATTCCTAGTGCATCAATACCCATTTGATATAAGTTTACTTGTATACACGTACCTTCAAACGACTTCTTCTGAATTCTTTTTAGTGGTAATTTCGGAAGCAATCCATGTGTCTTGTTTACTACACTTTGTTCAGTAGCAGATGCGCTCTTGATTGGTTTAGTTTTTTCTGAGTCTTTAGTAACTGTAGTTGAGTTCTTTATTCCATGTTCTCCATGGTCTTTAGCGTAAATAGGCATCTTCTCCCCCTTTTCTGCAACGCTAGTCACTTTTTCCATTCCCTTGATCAACGATCTAATGAGTATGGCTTGCTCGTTGTTTATTTTTTCTTGTAAACTGAGTCTTTCTTCAACGTCACTTAGTCTTAATAATAAATCAGAGATAAGCATTGTTTTCATCTCCTCTTGCTGAACATCCACAGCAACAGCAGAAGATAACGACAAAAGAAAAAGTACAACGAACATCATGGTGAAGGTAATCCAGCATTTGAATGCTGGTAAATGCAAATTACTCGAAGGTTTTATATATTGTTACAGTACTGGCCTCTGAACTTTCAAACACGACATATGATAAGGCATTGGAAATGACAATGACTTGATAACCTTTTGTTACTATATACATGTACATTGTTTTTAACAACGAGAACGATCTTGTAGTTTCTTGCAAAATTCCCTTTCTTGGTTAATTAATATTCTCATAGTTAATCGTAACTTTCATTAATAATTTGATGTAATATTAACATTTTATTCTTTTTCAGTAAAAATTTCTTCCGTTGGAATGGCTAGGAAAAAACATCATCACATATCCACAGTTTTTTTTTTAAAGAGAAGATTATCTTGTTTTCGTTTTACAATAATGTTGATCACTTTATATAAATTAAAGTATTTACATATGTTTATTATAAAGAATCTGATGAAAACACACTCTTTATTTCATTAGTATTAAACATTTGAAAAACATTTCAACCAATATTAAACATAAAAAACATTATCCCAATTCAAACCAAGGTAAAAGTAAATCTTAATGATACATTTTAAGTTATTCCTATAAATCGACGCATCGAAAAATATTATTTTATACGTTGCTTTAAAATGAATTACATACATGTATGCAAGAAATTTATTTAATACAACAGAAAGGTAGTAATGTCTTTGTAGTTGACATTTTCAAAATGTGTTTCTCGATATATCAAAATCCTCTAATAGACCGGTTTCAGAAAACGGTAAAAAAAATATATAATTACAAGGAATCCACCCAGTTCTAAAAATACACAAATAGATAAAATTAACTTCTTTGAACAATTTTTTATAAGCACAAAGTAATGTAACTTTTTCCAAAAAATTATCTTCAAATCCTTTAAAGGTATATTCTGCTTCCTTCCAAGTCTTTTCAACAAATTATTTATCAGATGATAAAATGGAGAGGAAAATGTGGATAAGAAAGAATATCACTATTAAAAATGCTATTGTAGTAAAAAGACAAATGATTGTTTTCTTAGAGTTACACTTATTTAATGGTTTTCTGGACATATTTTCCATGTTCATCATTTTACGTTCCGTTCTGTGGTTAAGTGCCTTTGAAATTAAAATCTTGCTTTCTATTTGACCTCTTGATTCAATATTAATATTGTCAACCATTCCTTCTTTTGCCATCATGTACTCCTTGGCAACTATGTTTTCTCCCAAGTCTTCCACAACTCTTTTGGGATCAACAATTGTTCCCCTAGTATCTGTTACTGACGCGCTGTAGAAATTGTTTGAAAACATGACTGGTCTTTGAACAGGCATGCTAATGTCTCTTTCATTAGGAAAGAGTGTTATTGATGGCTCTTCATGGTTGTTTTCATTGATATAGGTCATATCAGAAAAAGGGACAAAAGAATCAACTTTCATTTCTTCAATTTCCCTCTCTGTGACATCGACTGAGTAATTTTTTTCCCAATCAAATGATGTTCCACAAAGAGCATCTGAATGTCTTGGAGACATGAAATTTACAGGACTGTTATTCGCATAACTCACCAAAAGGACAGAAGTATTTTGATCTTTTTGCCTGATGCTGATCTCCATATTCGTTTTCATATTAGTTGTTTTCATGAAGGGTTTTGACTTTTCTGTTGAAATTGTCTGAGCAATTTCTTTCGAGATCCTTTTCACCTCCGGCATATTTTTCCAAAGTGAACCTCCGGGGTCCCCCCTGATTTGTATAGAGACACCATTGTTTGTAGTTGTAAATTTACCTTAATCGGTATAACTTGTTATTCTGACGGATATTTCACTGCATTTCCCTCGTTTCTCTGCTTCTTGAAACACCGATAACCTTCTATTGTCTGTTGTAAACCAAAGACCATTTCTTTTCACCACAGAAATACTAGGTATAGAATGTATGTTACATCGCCCAGATATGACATCATCCAGTGTATTTCCTATGGGCCTGAAAGGATGTGATGTGCCTCGTCCAAATGAGCTTCCTATGGAATCTTGACTAAAGCGAATTTCGGATGGTTTAAGGTACATTCTTGTGCTTATTCCACACAACGAATTAATGTAAATGCAAATAAAGCAATGGTATCTGATTTCCAGCTTTATATAACTATAAATAGATTTTGGATTTTTTTTTTTTTTTTCTGTTTTGAAAACAATTTTGAAAAATGTACATCAGCATTTAACGTGTCGTTCAATTTGTATAAGTGCAAATTACATTGTATTAATCACCAATATTTCCCGAATTCATTTATTCTCTATTTCTTCATATATACACTTGGGCAAAATAATAAGTTAAAATGCACGTTTGTCATGTTCTAATCAATTCATTCTCTGTCAACCAAATAAGTTTTTTTAATGTTAAAAAAATTAAGCACCAAACATTTCAAAATGCAAACAAAGGGAATAATCAATGCATTTGAAAATGAATTTTATTTCGCGATTGGGAAGGGATTTTTCTTTCTTTATTTTCCACAAAAGCTAAGCACTTAATATAAAAAAAGAATACATATATATTTTTCCTCTCGATTTAATTAAACGCTATATTCAAAAACAAAAGATTATATTCATGATATTTTCTTTGATTTTCCTTGTGCCTTTTCTCAACACCGTGTCATAGGCTGCGAGATCATAGTTGAACAGCAATTTCGAGATTGCAATCATTATCAACAAGGATTTAAACGACTTATTTGGAAAACGAAGGCATCTTAAGTCTCTTTTCTTGATGATTTATTAACTATATTTTAAGAAGTCAGACTGTTTCCAGCAATTTCTGTGAAGACAAGGAAATATAAAATACTTGACGCGGTACCGTTTTGATATCCTTTCACCTTGTGATAAGATATCATTTCTACTCTATAAAGTATCACAGTATTTTTTGTTTTAAAATTTAATTAAAAAAAATTAAATTCAGTATTATTGAGATATATTGAAAAAGTAGAATTAAATAAAAAGACAACCAAATTTACATATGTGTATTAATCACGTAAACAAGTTCAAACCTGCTAAACTAACCCACATAAACTACCAAAATTACTACACTGTATTATCAAGATTGTTATTGATAAAACAATAGGTCCAAAACAAACAATCTTCATGAGACATCTTCTCTTATATATATCTCTTTTGCCATGTTCTTCATTTGAACTTCTCTGTTGTTCCACGACTGGTCCTGACAGCATCCTAGAACCATCATCAACAGACACAACATGCAAATGAACGCACTCTTCCGATATGTCTTCGTCTTTATCGGTCTCGTTGTTTGATTTGACATGTGGTGTCCTCCTCCAAAGGCTACCACCTGGATCCCCTCTCACTTGGACCGACCGTCCTTCGTTCTCGGTTGTGAATTTATCGATATTAATGTATCTTGTCTCACAAACGTAAATTCTCTCACATTTTCCCCGTTTTTCACCTTTTTGGAAGACCCACAACCTTCTATTGTCTGTACCACTGACCATGTCGTTTCTTCACTGAAATGGCGGGTATTGAATGAATACTACATTGTCCAGACAAAATATCGTCTAGTGTTCGTCCAATAGGCCGATATGGATGTGAAGTGTAATGGCCGAATGAATTTCCAATGGAATCTTGGCTGAAACGAATATCGAAAGGTTTCAGAAAAATTTTGAAGGTATTTGATGGACCATCGACTGATGGCTTTACTGTCTTTAATATTTTCTGGATAAAAGAATCGAAAGGAAAGACTGCACCGTTATCAAAAAAATGCTGTGGAATTATGCATTCTGGTAAGGTGAATAAAAATTTCAATATTTTATAGCACTTTTAAAATACTTTTGATTTGGCAACATTGGGTTTTGGACAAAGGTGTATACTGATATTTTTTGTTTAATTGCAGGAGAGACTTAAATCAACTTGTATATTATTATTTTTTAAACAAAATCAAAAGACGTTGATGTCCAACTTGCATTCTGACTGTGTGCGTTTTTATTTTATATAATCTATTTGCATTATTACAACATTGTTGTTCTTTAGTTTCTTTCATATTCACTCATTTTTTAAAATTAATAATTAATATGAAATATAATATCATCAAAAGACTTAACGAATAAAACAAGATTAAATTAATGCTAACATAATAACTGTTAAGCTTTTTTGATAAACCTAAGTTTATAATTTAAAAATGGGGAACCATTTTTTTTCATTTCTCTTAGAGATGATTCTCTATTAAAATGAAATAATGTAATCAAAATATTTTTTTTTAATTTGATATATACAGAGATACAGTAATTAAACGACTGTAAAGCATGTATAAAATATGATATATTTCACATAATAAAATTAAAAGACTTTTCAAAATTACCAAATAAAAGTTATACATAACACAGTTTACAAAGAGCTTCAAGATTCTAGTACTTGGTAAATTTTGTAAATAAACATTTCTAGTATTCCTTTTCTCATAAAAATAGTATTCTATACAAAACACCTAGCATTCTGTAATATGTTGCTTCTCGTATGTTTTGAAATGGTATTTCTTGAAGAGAGTTTCGATAGGACAAAAAGGCCCCTTGATGGTCCCCGCAGATCTCTTGACAGATTCCAAGAATTTGCCATGATATATGTAGAAAAAATCTTGGATTTTGCAACCCCTCCTCATAATGAAGAAGGTTATACAGTTCATACAGAGTTTCCTTTTGTTTATGTGGGTTACCACGGTAACATAAAATTAGCAACATGAGTGTCATAACATATGGCGGCACATAAATACCATCGATATTTTTTATTAGTTTGCACTCTAATTCTAATTCTTTAATCATATTATCGTTATCAAGTAAAATGGGTTTTGTTACTACCCATCTTATTTTCTGACTCAGCGACAGTCCTTCAAGATAGTTCTCTTCTTCTGCATCATATTCATGCACAAATATAATACAACGCTGTGCAACAATACTTTTTATCATTTTTAGATATCTGATTGCCTCTACAGTTTTACCCATTGAGTACAGAAATAAAGCCAAATAAATCCTATCCGAAGAAAATCCCGTATCTGTACTAGTTTTTAAGAATTTCAAACAAGCATACGAAGTTCTCAATCTGCTTTTGTTGCAGACATTGTTAGATGTATTGTATAAATAATAGACAACGTCTCTGAGAATTGTTGATATAAATTTTCTTAGAGCAACTTGTTGCCTTGGATTGAGGTTTGACATCAGTAAGTACTTAACTGCAGAATAAAGAGGATTGAAACAAAGTCTGGCATTAAAACACATCGTCCAAGGTGAATCGTTGAAACTAATTTCATGAAAAAGTTCGCAATCAAGGCATAATTCAGAAATGATATTTGACTCAGCAGTACTTAAAACGTATCGTCTATTACAAATCGCCAGTGTTAAGTAGTCTCTGATCGAGTGACAATGTAACAAGCATGCAATCCCTAAATTGTAATTTTCAAAAAGTTTTTCAAGCAATACATGTCGTGAATGTCCATATATTTTCGATATGAATATATTATTTACAGGCATAAAGAAGTTTGGAAGGCATTCACGATGCACACATGATATTAAAAACTTAAAACACACCCAAAATCCTGACAATAGATTTGGTGGATCCCAACTCACTTCTTTATTATTTTGAATTACCCAAAATAAAACTGTTTTCATAAAATATGAACAAAGAAGGGACTGTCCAGTTTTATCCTCCACTGTAAGAACCTCTTTTAAAAATAACTTCAGCAATCCATAACACATAAACTGTGTGTGATTCATGCAGTATACAAGTTTTTGCTCGGCAATAGAGAATGAAATTCTCCATTCCAAGTCTTCCTCTGGGGATTCTTTGAACCCAATTGGTACAACATGACATCCTGAGTTGGCGATATCACTTAAAACAGGATTCGGGGGCCATGCTTGAGACCTACATCTAAGAGTAAACGCAGAGGCAATGGATGGCCAGAGACGACATGCAAAACAGTATGCAAATTCATATTTAGTATAGAAATCCCTTCCACTCATACAAGGCCCATGTTGTACAGGATTTTCTTTAACAAGTGATGCTGCCATTTTTCTGTATTTTGAGCTTGATATATATATCCTATCATTTTTTTCTTCGCACGATACAATGACTGTATCTCCAGCACATGACTGTATGACAACATTGTTTGTAGAAGGCAGTAGCTGTAACAAAGCATATCCAGGAGGAGTCTCAAAACACTCCATTAGGAGCAAAGTACATCGTTTTATGTTGTATTTAGCTATATGATTTAAATCCCATAAAACATGATGATCAGTTAGCCACACCATAAAGTCTATGTCTGATGCAAACCGACCGAACCCCTCTCTCATACTTCCACTGACCATAACTCTCAGTCCATGTGGTTTTACTGGCTTCTTTAACATATCACTAATATCAGCTACTTCTCGTCTTATGGATACTTGTGTTGGCGTACCTACAATCCAACACATAACCACGTAGACTGTCTCTGATATCTTGGGTGCTTGCTCCATTCTGATTAAAGAAAACGTAATAATTAAAACATTGAACATATGTATTTCACCCTTAATTTCTTCGAGAACAAATGAATCTTTGGTTATTTCAAATGAGACCTTGAAAACTAAGGTCCCATATCACGATAAGAATCCTACTACTTAATGGCCTTGAGTATAGGTCTTAATTTGAAACCATTCACAAGGACATTTCTGTTTGAGTTAAAAAAAAATGTGGTCCCCTACTTTCGGTGTAATTGGGGGTGAGATGTCATTTTTATGGTATATTGTATCAAATATGAACGCCCTTTCATATGTCCATAAAAGTTGCTGATCAGGCGTCATAGAGAAGTAATATAACCTGCACCGGTTAGAATATTTTCGATCGTACTTAGAACATACTTCTGTGTATTAAATCAATTGTAAAACACAATGTCATTTTCCTGGGGGTTTATTTTTTGGGGTATAGACCCACAGACTGACGTTTCTTATGAAATGTAAAGTCTATAGACACAACTACTAAAAATCCTTCATCCAAGAAATTTCCTAACAAAGTCCTCAAAATTTGGCAACACGAAGGAATGTGGCTATACCGTATGGGAAGCCCTTTTGCTATTTAATCAGAAATACATTTTATCGTAAAATTACAGAGATATCTCTCATTTTAGAGAGATATTTCTTAGAAATAAATATATCTCCCAACTTAAAGAAATATCTCTCATTTTTAAGAGATGTCTCTATAAGAAAAAGATATCTCTTGAACTTTTTCTCTTTTACGTGAACAGATATCTTTTTTCCTTGAGAGATATTTCTAAGGTGAAATGATATATATACGAAAATTAAAGAGACATCTCTTTCACCTAGAGAGATTTCTCTTTTCGTTTTGGAGATTTCTTTCCAAGTTAAAGAAATATCTCTTTAAGTAAATGAGATATCTCTCTTAGTGTATCTTACGAGATATCTCTCAAAGTGAAAGAGATATCTTTGAAAAGTGTCCGAAAGAGATATATCTCAAGCAAAACGAGATATCTCTTTATTGCAAAGAGATATCTCTCTTTATTATGTTTATATAAATTCCATTTGAAATGACTTCTCCCATTACTGGAAGTAAGATTTCTTTTAACAGAAGTACATTAAAGTGTTTTTATATTTCGACATGTTTATAATGGGCCTTTACGAGAAGCGCTGACTTAAACATTTGACGAATCATACTCACACTAGGAAAGTGTATGGAATCTCTTTTAAGATATAAATATTTAGCACAACATTTAATTAAAGAAAAATAATGGGTTAGTTCAGTTGCACAAATAAGTTGCCCTTGAAGAAAACGACAGTCACCCTACCCTCAAATCCAGGCCTTGACATATAAGTGCCCCTAATAGCATTACTATGACCACTAAGAAAGGTTTTCTTATCCATTATCAATTCTGTACCTCCGTAGATGACACAGGTTTTAATGTCCAAGTAAACAATCAACTGTAAAAGTCAGTTCTTCTCGTAAAAGTCCAATATTCTACATTATAGCTTTACTAAACATGATAAGTAATTCAGTGTTTTCTAGATTTCAAAGAAGTAGGTATGGTTTCCATACAAATTTTGCCCTGTGATTTTCTAAAAGATGAAACTGGTGTAAAAGTTGAAAACTCATGCTTTTTAAATAATTGAAATTCAATGCAGAAAAATGATACAAGTAATTTTTCTCACATGTTTGTAAATACTATTTATGACGTCATAAACATGTGCATTTTCCCGTTTTTTCTTAAAAAGTTGCAGAAAACACCAATTTTCAATGGAATTTTCTTTCAGATAACATTGTCCACAGGCATCGCCCACAAAGATCTCGAGATATGTGATTTGTTATTGAATTTTGCACAAAATATCAAAACATTAACGTGGGCGACGGCTGTGGACACTGTTTTCTAAAGGAAAATCACCCTCGAAATGTGCCATTTTGAGGCTTTTTCTGTTGAAAATAGAGAAATGCTTCACATTGATGACGTCATATTTGCAGAATGGTAAACCTTTATGTCATATTCTTACCTGATTTATCAGAGTCATTTATTTAACTAATATTTAAGCCAGTTTCAAAACTTTTTGATGTCATTACATTTTTAGAGCGCAATAAAGCTAAAACCATACCTTCTTCTTAGTAATAGTTGATTATTTCATAGGCTGAGAAAATTCGGCCCATTGCATTTGAGATTTTATGCTTACTTTCGTTTTTCTTATGTTAAACTTTTATTATTAGCAAAATTATTCCAAAGACTTTACTTCTTGTTTCGCTTTCGTTTTAAAGGGGAGAACTGATTAATATTGTAAGGATCACTGGAAAATAGATATCTCTTAATTTCACTAAAAGAGATACATGTATCTCATTAGCTTAGAAATATATCTCTTTTTGAAAATCTAAAGAGATATCTCTCTAACTAGGAAAGATATCTCTTAGTCTTGTTAAAGAGATATCTCTCTAACTTTAACTCTCTAACCCTTGCTTAAAGAGATATCTTGAAGAAATGTCTCTCTAGCTTATAAAGATATCCCTCTAAGTAAAAGAGATATATATCATACAAAAAGAGATATCCTCTAAGGCATAACGATATCTCTATTTGTCAAAGAAATATCGCTACATGCAAGCTAAGAGAGATTTCTCTGTTGTTGAAAGAAACCTTTTGTTTCACGAATAAATAGTATAAAGGGCTTGCCATAATATGGTAAACTACAAATGCCAGATTTGCTGTATTTAGTCATATTATTTTAAAAATTTGTAAAATAGAAAGGTTGAAGTCGTAACGTTTATCATAAGTCTTGCTCTTAGTTTCCTATTAATACCTTTCCTTTTTTTTTCTCGTAAAATATTCAAATACGCATTGAACAGATGAGTCAGACTTTGAAGTCTTTCATTTTGAGTTCAAATTGATATAACAAATCAAATAGGGAGTTAAATAAATATTGTTTAGAATTAATAGAACATCGTCCATATATCGTATTGTCTAATTGAAAGCCAAACATGAGTTTTCCCTCATTTCATGTAGTAGTGTTTGGACTAATTCTGCTTTATATGAAAACAAATACAGTGGAGCCTCATTTATCCGGACGCTTTGGTTCCTAGTCAATTTGTCCGGATATGTGAAGCATCCGGATATCTGAATTACCAGTTAAACAAGACAAAATAACGTTAAAAAATTCTGTTCCGATGAAAAATCGCCCAGATACTGAAGCATCCGGATATCTGGCGTTCGGATATCTGAAGGTTCACTGTAATCGTATGTATTCTTGGAAATTCCTGTATAAATACTGAAATGTCATATATTTTGATGCTACTGACTATAATTACACTTTCTGATATTAAATTTTTAAAAAGTTTTAACACCTGTTTTAAAATATCTTCTTGTATAACGGCTTTCCCGGTCCATCCCGGGCTTTAATACGCAAAATTGTAAAATTAAAAAATCCAGATGATTTCCGAAATTTTTTTGGGCGAATTTTCGTTGATTAATAATAAGCGAAGCTCAACTGACAAAAGATAAAAACAAAACTAGATGCAAGCAACGAGTAGGTCTTCCGTCCGATTTTTCGATGAGATATGATTTTGAGTTTGATCTTTGTTAAAACATAATGATATCATGCTTTCTCTCATTTGATTAAATTCTTTTCATTTAAATAATATTATCCACTCAAAACAAACAGCTTGATAGGCATCCAGTGCCCTTACGAAAAGATATTGCAGTATCAGAACTTAATGATTTGATTAAACGATGTGAATTGCAGGATATCTGGCGAGAACGAAACCCCGACAAACGATGTTACACATTTCATAGGGGCAATTCAAAATCAAGAATAGATTATTTCCTTACAAGTGAAAATATACTACACAAAATAAACAATTGTGCTATTGTCCATTTCCCATTTAGCGATCACGATTTGATAACATTAAAACTACAATTAGATAATATCCAAAGAGGCCCAGGGTTATGGACAATGAATCATAAAACATTAACAAACGACGACTTCCGAAAAACATTTGTTGAATTCTGGGAAAATAACAAGAAAAGCTTAGTTAACTGTCATGATATTCTATACTGGTGGGACTTAACTAAATATAAGATAAAAACATTGTGTATTGAGATGTCAAAAAAATTAAATGTTAATAAACAAAAACTAGAGAAATTAGAAAAAGAATTAGAAGAAATTAAAAACAATCCGATGACAAATAAAAAGTATCAAAATGACCTTGGGCAAAAAATAAAAGAAATTTATATAGATAAGACAGAAGCGGCAATAATACGATCAAAATGTAGATGGTTTAAAGAAGGAGAAGCTCCTTCGAAATATTTCTTTCAATTAGAAAAGAGTAATGGAGAGAAAAAATTGTGGAATAGAATAAAAACAGAAAATGGTACCTATAAAACTGACATTGATTCAATCATCGAAGAGCAAATTAATTTTTATTACAAATTACTAAATACGGAAGGTTGGGATAGTGAAAGTGGGGAACTATTATTAGCGGAAGTACAATGTAAATTAGACGATTGTGATGTAACCATGCTCGATAGTGATATAAGCGATCAAGAAATATATCTAGCAGTGATGTCATTAAAGCCAAATAAATCTCCCGGTGAAGATGGGATTTTATCAACTTTTTATCAGATATACTGGGATATAATTAAAAATGAATTTTCAAAAGTTATAAAACACATTTTTCATAAGGCCACACTTTGTGACTCGCAAACAAAAGGAGTCATTTCATTAATACATAAAGGGAATGAAAGAGAAGATATAAAAAATTGGAGACCTTTAACAATGCTGAACAATGATTATAAAATTATAGCTAAAATACTCGCCGAGAGATTAAAAAAAGTTCTACCTAAATTAATTCACCCAGACCAAAAAGGATTTGTTAAAGGCAGAAACATAAGTGATGCAAATAGACTGATTCAAGATATTATTGATTATGCTGATAATGAAGATTTAGAAGGAGCAATTATATTTCTAGATCAACAAAAAGCGTTCGATAGAATTGAATGGGGTTGGGTAGAAGCAACATTAAAAAGATTTAACTTTGGTAAAAAATATTGCGATTGGATAAAAATGCTTCTTATTAAATCAAAAACATGCATTAAAACTAATGGATTTGTATCTAAATACTTTCCAATCTCAAGATCGGCAAGACAAGGTTGCCCTATTGCTCCATTGCTATATGTTCTTCAAATAGAGCCTATGGCCTGTGCTATTAGACAAAATCCGCAGATAAAGGGTATTTTAATTCCTAACAAAGATAAAAAAATAGAATGTAAGATAAATATGTTCGCAGACGATACACAACTTTTTAATAAGGACGAAGAATCTATAATACATTCCTTCAATGTGTTAGAAATATATGAAAAAGCCTCTGGGGCAAAAATCAATTTCTCGAAAACAAAGGGCCTGTTTATAGGCAAATCAAAAGGTAAAACACCAAAATTTAAAAAGATACAGTGGATAAAAACTAATATAAAAACTTTGGGGGTAAATCATGGATATGGTATTGATACTACTGCAATATGGTTGGAAAAAATAGAAAAAATAAAGAACAGCTTGCATGTCTGGAAAACTAGGAACCTTACATTCAAAGGGAAAACTTTGATAATAAAAAATTTGATAATTCCAATTATTGGCTATGAAATCGAAATGAGGGGAATACCTGATATATATGCAAAACAAATAAATGATATTGTCTGGTCTTTTATTTGGGATAATAAATTAAATAAAATTGACAGAAACGTGTGCTGCTTAAGCAAGAACGAAGGAGGAATGAACATGATAAATTTATTCAATTTTATAAAAAGTAAACAAATAAAAACAATTTATAAAATCATGCATTCAAAGTTAGAAACATGGAATGCTATTGGTAAATACTGGTTACAGAGTAAAGATATGCATTCAAGTCAAGAATATTTCTTATGCACTTGTTCAGATTTATCTCCAATTTCCTTAAATAACATGTCTAGTTTTTATAAGAAAGCACTCATCGCATACAGCGAATTTCAGTCAAAATTTGTGCCAGAGAATCGAGAGGAAATACTTAACCTCTCACTCTTTGGTAATAAACTTATACAATTCCAAGGGAAAAGCCTATATGTGGAATCATTTATCAAAAGTGGTTTATTAAAAATTAAAGACATTTGGAATGATGCGGAAAATTGTTTTAAATATAACGACACCATTTTTAACAAATTAGTAGACAAAAGATGTTGGATATTTGAATATAGTAAAATAAAATCAGCCATTCCTAAACTGTTTTATCCAATACTGAAAAGAAAAAGCTCAGTATCAAATAACGAAACAAAACTCCCTTATAAATTGAATAATAATTTACTTATAAAAAGAGATACTAATAAAGTGGAAACCTTTGAAGATATCAAGCTAAAGAACATAGAAAAAATATTAAACAAGACAATAATTCCAAAATGTCAAGAAAAATGGGAAAATATTTACCAAAATAACATACAGTGGAACTTAGTTTGGGACAGTATTTCAAAAATGAAAGTTAAAAATAAAATTCAAGAATTCCAATGGAAATGCGTGCATAATATATTGTATACTGAAGATAAATTATGTAAAATCGGACTATCCAATGGTTTATGCAACCTATGTAAAAATCATAACGAAAATCAACAACACCTCTTTTTCCATTGCACAAAAGTTAAAACAACACTTAAATTATTAGAAGATATAATTGAAAATGTGCTGCAACTAAATGGAACTTTACAAATTAACCAACAAACAATAACATTAGGCTACCTGAAAGAACCGCAAACCCAAAGAAACGTTGTTAACATTTTCATATGTATTTATGTATTTATAAATGGGTCATATGGAAAACAAGAAATAAAATTAAATATGAGAATTTAAAAATAACTGACTTCAGCATTAAAAGCGCATTCAAAAATGAAATGAAATCGAATGTTTCACTTTTACAATCACATGATTTGACAAATTTCAAAGAGAAAATTAATCATATATTTCAAAATTACTTGTGATTCTAATACTAGTGTATGCTCCCGTGATAAACAATATATACATGTACATGTATTCAAATTTTAAATGCACTATAAGACACAATATGTTTTTTGCTATGTTATTTTTCATGGTTCTGGAAACTTTATGTTTAAAATATGATTAAAATTATGTATGTGAGGAAAAAAATTTCCTGTCTTTGTAAAATTCATTCATTCTGAAGTTTCATTTATGGTATACTGATCATTAATAGATGAAAATACTTTATACTTTTAGTTTTATACTTCGACCTCTGTAGGGGTAAATTATCCGGTAAAGTGTCAGTCATTTTGGCTGGAACTAGAAATTTGAGTGATCAATATTCAATTCATTTTCTAATTTTATAATGAAAAATTTAATCAATCCATGTTTTGTTATTATACATGTATTATTATACATGTATTTGGTATTGTTTGATTTATTCTATTTTTTTCTTTCATAGAAAATGAAGGTATAGTAGCTGACATATAGTGTACATGTACCACTTGAAGATTTGTCCCCCTTGTAAATACAAGAAACGCAAAGGTAATTCTTTGTGAGAAAAGAGAGAATGAATAATAAAATTTTTCAAACCATACAACAAAAACTACTTTGAATAATTAGTATGCAACCAACCATTTACACTTGAATTTCGCAGTTTTATTTCTTTAACATTGAAAAAAATCAAATTTGAGATTTTTGTAGCTCTACTGGTCAGAGATCAGAATAGCTTATGCAATAGGAAGGTGTCCCCCGTCCATCCGTCTAGCTGTCCATCTGTCCATTTGTCTGTAATTTTTGTAAACGCTACTCCTCCTATAATTTTGGTATGATTTCAATATAATGTGGAACACAAGTAGACTACACTTAGATACATAATTCTATTTATTGCTGCCTATTGCAAAGTTTCAAATCCAAGTGTTACTTTTTCTTTGTTATACATATACAGACCAGTAGACCAGTAGAGCTGCAGCCTAATCAGAGACTTAGGGTTTATCCTTTTCATCACAAAGCAACTTTCTTTTTTTCAGTATATACAGATACACATAAAAGGAGACATCATCTCATGATCTGTGGATCCAAAACTTTAAGGACAAAACTTTTGATAATTCATTCATGTAAAGAGTGCTGACTGGAATATTGAATATCTAATGAATGGAACCAAGAGAAATAATTATGCCCCCCTTCGAAGAAGGGAGGGCATATTGCTTTGCTGCTGTCTGTCGGTCGGTCCGTCGGTCTGTCGGTCCACTTAGTTTCCGTTCATTTTCTTCGCAACCGTTGCACATACTTAAATAAAATTTGGTATACAGATATATCTCATGAATATCTAGGTCAAGTTCTGTTTAGGGTATGATCGTGCCATTTTTGACATAGTTATGCCCCTTGGACTTAGAAAAATTCTAATTATTTGCAGTTTCCATTCATTTTCTTTACAACCGTTGCACATACTGAGATGAAATTTAGTATACAGATACATCACATAGATATCTAGGTCAAGTTCTGGTTTTGGTACGATCGCACCATTTTTCACAGAGTAATGCCCCTTGGACTTAGAAAAATTCCAATTATTTGCTGTTTCTGTTCATTTTCTTCACAATTATTGCATATACTGAGATGAAATTTAGTATACAGATATATCACATGAACATCTAAAACAAGATCAAGTTTGGGAACAATCGCACCATTTTTGACAGAGTGATGCCCCTTGGACTTAGAAAAATTCCAATTATTTGCAGTTTCCGTTCATTTTCTTTGCAACCGTTTCACATACTGAGATGAAATTTAATATACAGATTTATCAGATGAATATCTAGGCCAAGTTATGTTTTAGATATGATCGCATCATTTTCACAGAGTTATGCCCCTTGGACATAGAAAAATTCCAATTATTTGCAGTTTCCGTGCATTTTCTTCACAACCGTTGCACATGCTGAGATTAAATTTAGTATACAGATTTATCAGATGAATATCTAAGTCAAATTCTGTTTTGGGTACGATCGTGCCATTTTGACAGAGTTATGCCCCTTGGACTTGGAAAAATTACAATTTGGGGGGAGGGGGCATAAGTGTTTTACAAACATCTCTTAATTGTTTAATAAGTATTTTATTGTATATTACTCTTTTTATTCATCAGTCAAATTTCTGAATTAAAAATTAAATTTAAAGGATTAAATAAGTTTTTTATTATTATTTTGATTAGAACAAGTTCTTTAATTTATTATTCTCTTACATGTATATGTAAACAAGCATTTAAGGTCATACGCAGCATAGTTTGCACTTTATTGGGTTCTTCCCTGGAGTTGAAGAGCTCCACTAAAAGAAGGATGTGTGCAATATTTTTATTGTCTATACATGGATTTGTAAATCTCTTCTAAAGCAATTTTGATGAAAAAAAAGCTTGAATTTTATATGTTTTGTAATTTTTGTACATTTTTCTTTGAATAATGCAAACATTTTCAAGCTTTAATGTCTGTTCAAAATCCCCGGAAATGCATGCTGATTTTTTGTCTAAAAATTTGTAATATGGAAGACCATACATGTATTCAAAGTTTAAATTTAGAATATCTTGAAAAATTATTAGTATATAGGTAAGGTACCTTATGAATGTCCTTAAATGTCAAATGAAGGGATTTGTACCTTTATTCAATGAAATATGGAACTCATGAAGCTGAATCTTATATGGAAGCATCCCTGGGTAGTGAAGATTCCAAATTATTCAAATCATGACCCCTGGGGGTTGGGTGGGGCCACAATGGGGAATCAAAGTTTTACATAGAAATATATAGGAAAAATCTTTGAAAATCTTCTTCTCAAGAACCACTGGGCCATAAAAGCTGAAACTTGTGTGGAAGTTACCTGGGATAGTGTAGATTTTAAATTTTTCAAATCATGATCCCCAGGGGGTAGGGAGGGGCCACAATGGGGAATGAAAGTTTTACATAGAATTATATTGGAAAAATCTTCTACTCAAAAACCACTGGGCCAGAAAAAACTTATATGGAAGCATCCCGGGGTAGTGTAGATTCTAAATTGTACAGATCATGTCCCCTGGGGGTTGGGCAGGGCGACAATGGGGAATCAAAGTTTTACATAGAAATATATAGGAAAAATCTTTGAAAATCTTCTTCTTAACAATCACTGGGCCAGAAAAGCTGAAACTTATGTGGAAGCATCCTTGGGTAGTGTAGATTCTAAATTGCTGTAATCATGACCCCGGGGGATAGAGCGGGGCCACATTGGGGATTAAAAGTTTTACAATGGGGAATCAAAGCATCACATTGTAGTGAAGATTTCAAATTGTCTAAATTATGATCAGTGGGGTAGGATGGGGTCACAATATGTATTACGAGGGGAAAATCTGGTAAGGAAGGGAACAGTCAAAGCTTCTCAGGTGAGCGATGTGTCCCATGGGCCTTTTGTTTTGCAATGAATGGATGTAAGAATTTCGAGGAATTAATTCAGAACTGAGCACACTTTTTCGAATGCATTAATATACATTTTTTTCATTGGGTGGCACTGTAGCTCTCTGGTCTGTCAACATATATTTTTTTCAGAGAGCTACAGTTCTGCAGCTACTTAAGTGTAAAATATTTGAATTTAAGTACATATTTTAAAGAACATTGATATTTATAACGGCGTCTGTGGCGTAATCCGTAGCGCATTGGACTGACAATTGGAGTTCGCTCCCCGGTGTGGGCGCAGTCAGTTTTCATAGTCACTACTGTATACAGTCAGTTTAGTGAATATGCGTGCGGATCTAACATCTTATTTAAATTACACACATATTGCTGAGGTATAAGTTGAATACTCAATTTTTTATATGATTTCATTATGCTATATTCACATCTGCATGGGTATTAACAGTGAGCATCAACTTACTGTGGCTTTTATGTGTTATGGGGTGTCCAAAATCAAGGTGCATACTGACGTTAAACAAAGAAGAAACTTGCAGAGGCCTAAGGTGACTAAATGGCTTTTATCAGTTGAATCCATGTCAATGCATGGTGCTTAGTTATTATATGTACGAAAAAAGAATAAGTAAAAGATCAGCAGAGCACATTTACTATAGAAGTAATAGAACTAAGGGAAACTTGTTTTCTACTGGATGATATGAAACATATTAGAGTACCACCGCAAATATTCTGGATCCATGCCCTTTCATCATGTTTATTTTTGAACGGGTTCAATAAACTGTCAACGATTCTTGATATGTTTCTAATGTGTAGGTAGAAAGTTTTGAAATTAGTGAAAAGGTAGTTGAATATTTTTAATGCAATCTACCAATAAATGTGCATAATGATTGAAGATGGTTGAATTTTTTTCCATTATTTTCTGTACATTTGTCAGATCGGGTTCGTTGTGTGTAAAATTAATTCCAGCTGTCATTGGAACAAAACAAAGCATGATCAGGATCAAGAAAATTAAATGTAAACATTAGGTAAATTATTACAGTTTGTGCATTTGAATAAGTTTTAAAACTCTCTAAGAATCTTAGAATGATTGATATGACCCAATGTCGTGATTTTTTTAATTAGAAACCTATCAGTTTAGTGCAACAAACAGGCAAAGATTTAACAACGTGATCATGTTGTAAAACTTTACAAATGGCACGTATGCAATAAATTAACCTAAATGATGAGAAGGAAAATAAACAAAAAAGATTTGTTTCTTTCATAATTGTAATTTTTATTTTTCCCATTCAAAGGAAGAAAATAAGGTAATCTACATACAAGGGAAATTGTCTTTTTACTTAAAAAAAAAAACAAACCAAAAACCCTGAAAATTATAGAGATAAATTCACTGTTGATTTTAGTGCTATTTCATGTGAAATCTTTTATCATTGAAAAAATTAAACATTACCCCAAAATTGGTTAATTTTAAGAAATAAAAAAAATGGTTTAGGAAACACATAACTTAAAAAGTTAAATGAAAATAAATAATGAAAAGTAGTTAAACTGTTCAATAGTTTCTCTGTTTAATTTAAAACTTTTGTTTCATTATCCCATGGGAGAATTTTTATCTATTTTGAAATGAATATGGGATAAATCCCACATTTATAAAGAGATGGGAGATTATTTTCTGTAAACAAGTATATGGGATATTTTGTCCCATTATAAAGCATTTATGGGATTTTTAAACTTCTATGGGAGAAAAAATCCCACAGAATACCTTTTTCTCCCACAGAATAATGGTGGGATATTGGTTAGGAGAAAAAATCCCACCATTATCCCATGGGATTTCTTGATTTCAGGTGTAATATCTTTTTACCTAGAAGATAATCAGGTGTAAATTTTGGTTCATGTGTTAAGTTTTAAAAAATCCCATCAGATGACATAAATAATTTCCACATATCTTTTGAAAAGTGGTTGGCGAAACTCCGGACAAATGTCGTGTCCGGAGTTAAATGTCGCACTGTTTGTTGTTTTTTTTTTTTATATAATCTAATTTTATTATCACAAAACTCTGCATATTGATCCTGTTTTTAAGATGTAAAACAAAAAAAGACCAGTATTTTAGGGTGACCTGGCCCTAAATACTAGTTACAGTGAGATTGATATAGACTTTTTTCTTCTTTTTTTTACACAATCTCCACTGCAACAAGGGTCATGCTTCTATTGATGTTAAACGAATACTTTGATTTTATATATAAAAGTGGTAAAAATTTTCTTTGAGATACTTATGTATATGTATGAAAATGAAGTCAATAATTATATATTAGCATAATGTGAAAAATTCTGTGTTCAAATATATTGAAATATATTAAATAATATTATATTGATCCAGGGAGCTCCTGGCACCCCTGGTGAAGTATTACCAGAGGGCTTCTGCGGAAGTTTTACCTCACTGTTATGTTGTACATTATTGAATAAATGATTTGGGAAAAAAAAAAAAAAAAAAAAAAAATTAAAGTGGACAAAAAAAAAAAAAAAAAAAAAAAAAAAAAAAAAAAAAAAAATATTATCCATGCGGGGCCAGCCCCCTTTTCTTCATTTCAAATGATAAGGCTCGTAAATTTAAAGATTTTTGTTTAACAATTATTTCATAAATTTCTTTTCGTTTTCGAGCTATGCAGAATAGAATAGAGCCAGCCCTTCAAGTCCTTAATGGGGGCCGTTTTGCAAAAATTGAATGGTTGTATATTGTTTAGAATACGATTCTGGGCATCTTTTATTCAATACACCATATCAAAATATTTCTCCCTTTGGAGATAGAAAGAAGCAAAGATTTAGCATCTTAGCCCCTTATGACCCCTTATCACGTAAAGCATGATCATACCTACTGAATATATTGTTGTAGATTGTTAAGATAAACATTTTTGCTTCACAAATGTTTAACAAAATCTTGAGAGTTAAAGAGTTATAATTTAAAACGTTTTGGCCCTCTAGGCCCCTTATTTGAGGGGTCAGACCCTTTTTCTTCCAATAAAATGAAAGAACTTGTAATTATAAACAACTTTTGTTATATATCTTTTAACATATTATGTACAGGTACAAAGATATCAAAGAAAACGTATCAAATTTTGCGAGATATTTGCGAGTCTATTGTTTGAGCCCAGACGAGCTTCAAATTCTTTATCGCTGGAAAGATATAGAATCAAGAGAGCAATTCTACTATACTTCCTCTACCTTAACTAAAAATCTCAACTCAATATCTTTATTGGTTTCGGAGTGATTGCTAGGACAAGCTGACCCTCTGAAAATCAGTAAACGGCCATATCTCACGACCGGAAGTACCGTCATCAATATAAAAAATTTCCAATAAGTTTCAGATCAATATCTATCAGATCTAAAAGTTTCGTGAAAATCGACCAAGCCGTTTCCGAGAACTAGTGTGCACAAAATCGGTAAGAAAAAAATAGAATAAAAACGATAAAATCTTCCGTTTGAAACGAAATACCTTAATTAGAAATCTTAAAAAACCAATGATGTTTAATATAATTATATAAATACATGTATAATAAAAGACAGTTCTGTTCCGATTTATCGATATTAAAAGCCAAAAATTAGAGTCTTGTATTTAAATATAGTAGTATACATGTACATAGAAGCTAAACTTTTCAATAAAAAAAAAAAAATAATGGAACAAATCTCAAGCCTACCTGTAAAACCAAGCAACGTTACCTTACATGAAAAATAAACGAGGAAAAATTTCAGACCGGAAATATCTAGTAATTGAACTTTAATAGAAGATGATAATTGTACGGTACAGTAAAAAGGTCTAACAATTTTTAAAAAATCGAAGTAGAAATTGTGTTGGGACAAAGAATATTGCAATTCATTGCTACAGTTAAATGGATTTGAATTCAAACATTATTAATAATGATAAATATTATGATTCTCTCCAAAAAAAAAAAACAAACAAACAAAAAACAACAAAGTATTTTCAAAGAATTCAGATTTTAAAAAAATAATTAAATCGACCAACGAAGAGAACCCGTACAAGAAAACTCCAATTTAGATAATTTCTAGTTTTACAGAATTGGAATTAACTGTTCTTGTAAATACTCTTGAGCTTTATATGTCCGTGGCGGCATCTCGTTAAATTATTTTGAAATGAGGTAATTAAAACTCAGATCTTCAAAACTTGTATACCCCCAGCTATCAATAAACTATACCAATTACGATGTACACTAGCATTATCTGCGAACACTAATCAAAACAATTTTATCCTATTTGTGAAGCAAAAGATCAAGTTAAACAGTGTATGATATTAGGGAATTCTGAAACGATATAACATTTATTTCCTACGTATTTACTATGTAAAATGTATTTTATCCGAGAAACCGAATAGCAGTTTTATTAACCGATACTCGCATCGTTCGACGGTTAACCCGGTTACTCGTTGACAACACAATAAATATTAAGATTCTCTTCAATTGATAAGAACAAGGTACATAAATAAATTATGAAATGAACATTTACGTATTGAATAGCAATAAGTAAATTTTGAGAGAGATGGTATCTAATTCATGGATTCCTCCAAACAAAGAACTACTGTAACATTTTTTTTCTAAATATTTGGCCCTGTGTCTGCTCCGTACTTTAATTGATTGAATGTACGCGGGGTTTTTTACGGAAAATTTTCTCTATTTAATTATAGTTATTTACTTTAAAGGTACATGTAAGGTAAAATGTGAAAAAAAAGTTTATATTATTTCCTGGTTTATCCCATTAGTGAACTAGATAATTGTAGCTATGAAAATAAATGCATTCAATAACTGATGCTTAAACAAAGAGAGAAAAGTCACATAAAATGCTTCTTAAAGATTTTGCTCCAAATCTACGTCATTTTTAAAAATATATACACATCTTTTAAATACATGCAGATAATTATTCATGCAATGGCACTTTACTTCATTATAATTATTTGTCAACATTAGGTCAATCTTTCGCGTGATACATCTTTTGCCATGTTTGTTTATACACAACGATTGGGTTACATTTGTCATATTATTTCGACAACTTTCTTTGTCAACACCCACAGGAAAATTTCCTTGTTTTAATTTGAGAGAAATCGTTTAGAAACGAAAATATTTTTAGCGATTTGATACTATGGAAAAAATGAAGATATGATATCGTATACAAAACATGGAGAGGATAAATCATGGACCCTTGAAACATTTGAGGCGGGGTCAGGTGCCTACGAGGTGGCGTTCTATGTTTAAGTAAAAGTAATCATCAAAAATACTCATAAAAGTATCTCTGAATCCAAAAAGTTATGTAAATCTATCCACAGTATTTCTTTAAAGTTAAAGATTAAAGTTAATCATATTACATAGGGGGAATTGTCAAATCGCCAACATTTTTGCAGAAAAAGCGAATTGGAATATCAACAATGCATTTTCTAATTGCAAATTGATCAACAAATATATTTTAAATTAAGAAGCCATAGATATCCAGACATTCAGAGAAATCGTCATGATTTTTATACTTATTTGGTATTTTTATCTTCTATTTCCGTCATGTATTCGATAACACATGGTGTAAAAGGCTTTTTGTTATCATTGCAAGAAAACACAAATCACTTCTCATTTCGTATCATGCTAATAAGCTTTGGTAAATAAGACTGGATTCAAGAAAATCTTATTTCTATAAAACTGTATCAATTTTTTCTCCTTTTATAGGGTACAGATTTCAACTTTTATAAGACCTTTTCTAAGACTTCCAAACACCTTGAATCTTATAAAGATGAATAAAATGAAAATTAGAGCATGAAAAAATTTCGTCTTCAAGCTTCATTTTCATGCATTTCAAATTAATTATTAATTTTTGGAGTTATCCTTCCTGGCTTAGGATCGGATATCCTTAATCGGAACTATAAATTATCTGATGTAATGTTAACATTTTTTTCTTTTTCAGTAAAAAAAATTGTCTGATGGAATGGCTAGAAAAAACACATCATCACAGATCTATAGTTTTTAAATAAAAAACACAGTTTCTTGTTTTCTTTTTACCAATAACTTGATTATTTTATAGCAAGTATTCACATGTTTATGAAAAAGAATCTGATAGAAAAAAAAAAATGACAACACATACTTATTTCATTAGCATCAAAAACAGCAAAAAATTGATCACTTTGTCAAATTTATTTATGTTTCTCTGTTATTATAACAGACCAAAACCAAGTCAACTGAACTAGATTTATTTTGATGAATAAAAGGAAAAACATCAGCAGTATTGAAAGAAGGATACGGAGATACATGTAACGAACAGTATTCAATATCAAAGTCCATAAAACAATATAAAATAGGAGCAGAGCAAACACGGACATCCGAAACATCAGAGATGGGATCAGGTGCCATGGAGGAGTGAGCATCCCCTGCTGATCGGTCACACCCGCTGTGTGCTCCTTGTTATGATCGGGAAATAACGGAAAAACCAGTCGTTAATTCAGTGTATAAATAATCGACAAACAATTAGTATGAAAAACGTCAGTCAGCATTTGACTCAATGATAAATTGTATTTGCTGACAAGGTCATTATATCGACATAGAACTTACGAAATGATGACTTTAAGCGAAACTGCTTCTATTCTTGTTTCATCAACTTATTGCCAATAATTTACCTCGTTTTGGAAATTATTCATACGTAGAGCAGGCTCTTACGTATCGAATCAACTGAGAACGTGAAAAATGGAATTTATTCCAATGACACAAAGCAAAACTACAAATAGTTAGGAAGTCAGAAGTGAATAGAGAAAAATCTTTGGCATCATATTATGCAAGCTGACCACCTTAACTTAAACAATCCATAAATCAGGAATGTCTGCCATCAAAAAGGGTGGGATAAAATAAAATGAACATATACAAATAAATAAAGAAAAAAATGTCCACTAATATCAAACCATCAAAAAAATATAATTCCCATTCAAACCATGATAAAAGTAAATGAATATGATGAAGATTTTAAGTTATTCCCACATGTATAATTCGACGCTTCGGGGCATATTATTTTACATGTCTCTTAAAATTGAACTATCTGTGTGAGATAGTTTTAGGTAATACAACAAAAACGTAGAAATGTCATTGTAGTTGATGTGTTTCTCGATATATCAAGATCCTCTAATAGACAGTTTTCAAAAAATGGTGATATTAAATATAAACACAAGGAATCCACCCAATTCTAAGAATACACAAATAGATAAAATTAGCTTCTTTGAACAGTCTTTATAAGCACAAAGTTATGTAAACTTTTTCCAAATAATTATCTTAAAATCTTCTTAAACATTTGAAAGTACATTTTCTTTCATTCCAAGTCTTTTCAACAAATTATTTATCAGATGATAAAATAGAGAGGAAAATGTGGATAAGAAAAAATATCACTATTAAAAATGCTATTGTAGTAAAAAGACGATTCTTTTCTTAGAGTTACACTTATTTGATGGTTTTCTGGACATATTTTCCATGTTCAAAATGATACTTTCCGTTTTATGGTTAAGTGCCTTTGAAATTAAAATCTTGCTTTCTATTTGACCTCTTCATTCAATGTTAATATTGTCAACCATTCCTTCTTTTGCCATCATGTACTCCTTGACAAGCATGTTTTCTCCCAAGTCTTCCACAACTCTTTTGGGATCCACAATTGTTCCCCTCATATCTGTCACTGAAGATCTGTTTAAATTGTTTGAAAACATTGCTGGTCTTTGAACAGGCACGCTAATACTACTTTTATCAGGAAGGAGTGTTATCGATGACTCTTTATGATTGTTTGCGTTGACAAAAGTCATTTCAGAAAAAGGGACAAAAGAATCAACATCCATATCTTCTATTTCTCTCTCTGTGACATTGACTGAATAATTTTGTTTGCAATCTAATAATGTTCCACAAAGATCATCTTCCGAATGTCTCGGAAACATGAAATTCACAGAACTGCTTGCCGAAAGAACAGAAGTATCTTGACCTTTTTGCCTGATGTTGATCTCTATATTCATTTTGTTGTTTTCATGAAGGGATTGGACTTTTCTGTTGAAATTTTTCGAGCAATTTCTTTTGATTTCCTTTTCACCTCCGGCATATTTCTCCAAAGTGAACCTCCGGGGTTCCCCCTGATTTGTATAGAAACACCACTGTTTGTAGTTTTAAATTTACCGTAATCGGTATAACTTGTTATTCTGACGAATATTTCACTGCATTTCCCTCGTTTCTTTCTGTAAAGGGAAGGAAAAATTAAAGATTGGCCGCGCTTATAATATTCACTCAAGCTGTAACAGATTATCGTGTTGATATCCTTTCACCTTGTGAAAAGATATCATTTTCACTCTAAAAATAAGTTAAAGTATTTTTTGTTTTAAACTTTTGATATTCAATAAAAGCATATATTCAAGATTATTTAAGGAATGACTCTAATTCTTGGCCAGATTATCGAGTATAATATGGTTTGGGTCAGTTTACGCTTTATAATCCGCGAAGCGGATTATAAAAAAGCGTAAACTGACTCAAACCATATTATACTCGATAATCTGGCCAAGAATTAGAGTCATTCCTTATAATTTAATTTTAAAATAATTAAACAACTGGGGATGTAAAATTGTGTTGTTTTTATTAGTTCAAATTTACCGCGCAATAATACAACCGTAGTAACGGAAGTGATGGGAAGCAAGGGGAGGTAAAAACTGATAAATTACATAGATCTAGCAGTCATGATGCTTGTTTACATGAGGTAAGATCGAGCAACTGTTTGAAGTTAAAGGTACATTCATTAAATCTGGAATTTTTCATGAATCCGAAGGACTGGAAATGAGGGGATTGATGGATACAGATGATTCAGCTGGTTGTCAAGGGGGTGTGTCCCCATACCAAACCAGATTATACAAAATGTTATGCGTTCCTTTTTGGAAATCAACCAATGAGAGACAAGAATACATACAGAATTAAATTATTAAGAAATATTGAAAAAATAGAATTAAATAAAACGACAACCAAATTTGTATACTGTAGAAGTACTTTTTTCCGCGTAGTATTAATTTACGCTATGTACGCGGACACAAATTTTCCGCGGAAATTTATGCAAGCGTACTTAATATAAATGTAAGGCATATAGTGACAGTCTAAGAAATCCGCGTAATTTTCTACCCACTGATTAAACAGAAATTGAGATTCCGCGGAATTATGACCCCGTGGAAAAAAGTACTTCTACAGTATCGGTATGTATATTGATCACACAAACAAGTTCAAACCTGGTAAACTAACCCACATAAACTACCACAAGCTAATTCAGAGAATTTGTGTCCCCCGCTTAGGGAAAAAGTATACCATGCGCAGTTCGGGGAGGGGGGTTGTCGGATCCCCCTGACTTAAGTTGAAAAATTATTAAATGTATACATGTACACATACTGAAGCAAATAAAATATGCCAATATGGATATAAAGATTTGATTGCTTATTCTTTATTATGAGTATAGAAGATTCTTTTTATATGGAATATTTATCACTCTGTGATGATGATTTTATGAGTTTGTAGAAGCCACACCTTATAAATTTTTCATTTCACATGTTGAATACTATCATTTAGTTAAAAAAAAAAATATCAGAAAAAAAAAAATATACGTCGTCCTGGACTCGAACCCGGATCTCCCGCACATGAAGCGAGAGACATACCACTACGCCACGAAGCCTCTCTACTCCCTACTGTTTATTTAAACTATTAGTATATACAAAGATGAAGTCACATACATGTATATATTTTCAAAATTTAACACAATGCATTGTGTCTAATTTAACCTTTATTAAACAGTTCTAATAGATGTAGTTAGAATATAGAGTCCGCCGAGAACCTGTTCTATACGTAATAACTCTCCTCATGTCCCTGTGCTAAAAATAGCGACATGTAATACAATAAATACTTCTAAAACAAACGGGGCGGGACACTTTGAGATGGGTGAGAGAGATCTTAGGGACTTTTGGTATAAAATTCAATTGCAAAAACTCAAAATCTTCTTGAAATATCGCCTGTAAAAGAAAGTGTTACACACAGACAGAATGTATAAATTTACGACCTTGAACTTTGACCTTTTGACCTCAAAATCAATAGGGGTCTTCCTTAGGCCATAGGAAGTTGTTATGTAAAATTTCATGGCAAAAGCTCAAAGGGTTCTCGAGATATCGTGTGGAAACGAAAGTGTTATAACAGACAGAATTTGCGAATTTATGACCTTGAACTTTGACCCTTTGACCTCAAAATCAATAGGGGTCTTCTTTAGTCCATAGGGAGTTGCTATGCAAAATTTCATAGCGAAAGCTCAAAGCTCGAGATATCGTGTGGAAACGAAAGCGTTACAGACAGACAGAAAGACGGACAGACGGACGGACGGACGGACGGACGGACGGACAGACGGACGGACGGACAAACCCAAATTAATATCCCCCACTTTTCAAGCGGGGGACAAAAATTACTGTAATTAGAACTTTTATTGATAAAACAATAATTCCAAATCAAACGCTCTTCATGAGACATCTTCTCTTATATCTATCTCTTTCGCCATATTCTTCATTTTGACTTCTCTGTTGTTCCACGACTGGTCCAGAGAGCATCCTAGAACCATCATCAACCGACACAACATGTAACTGAACACACTCCTCCGATGTGTCTTCGTCTTCATCGGTCTCGTTGATTGCTTTGACATGTGGTGTTCTCCTCCAAAAGGCTACCACCTGGATCCCCTTTCACTCGAACTGACCGTCCTTTGTTCTCGGTTGTGAATTTATCGATGTTATTGTATCTTGTCTCGCAAACGAAAATTCTCTTACATTTCCCCCGTTTCTTAGCTTCTTAGAAGACCCACAACCTCCTACTGTCTGCAGTGTACCACTGACCATGTCGTTTCTTCACTGAAATGGCGGGTATTGAATGAATACTACATTGTCCAGACAAAATATCGTGTAGTGTTTGTCCAATAGGCCGATATGGATGTGAAGTGTAATGGCTGAATGAATTTCCAATGGAATCTTGGCTGAAACGAATTTCGGAAGGTTTCAGAAACATTTTGTAGGTATTCCATGAACAACGACGGACGATCTATACTGTCTTCAATATCTTCCAGATTAAAAGAATCGAAAGGAAAGATTGTACTGTTATAAAAAAAAATACATTAAAATTATTCATTCTGATTAGGTGAATGCAAATTTTGATATGTTGTAGTTCTGTTAAAATATTTTTGATTTGACAACATAGAATTTTGTACAAAAATATATACTGACTTTATTGTTTAACGTTTAATAATTGCAGGAGAGACTAACATCAATTTGAATTTTTAAATTCTTGGTCAATTTTTTGTATAGTAAATTAGTAATCAAACCATTTTTTTATGGAAGGACGTACAATATACATTGTACAATCAATCAATCAATCTCAGGATATTTCATATTGGTGTTATTTTGAACTGTAAATTGCCATGAAGTAGTGTGAAATACCATTTGAAAGTGATTTCAACAACATATATAACACTACGATTTCTATTCTTTACGATTTCTTTCGATCACCGAAGGAATACTCAGAAGAGGCTTCTATTCTCTAGGCTTTTAATGCTTTGTCTTTTATACTCAAATGACTTTTTAACTAATTATACACGCATATTATAATCAGTGAAAAGACGAAAACAGTTGGTCTGGCCTTCAACTCGACATTTAGATATATCGACGACATAATGTCAATTGCATTTGTAACAATAGCTATTTCCATTCTTATGTCGATATGATATATTCTGGTGAGCTTCAGATAAAAGATACCACAGAGTCTGACACATCTGTTTCATATTTGGATAGTTTACTTGAAAAAGACGCTAATTGTAATCTAACAACTAAGCTCTATTATAAACGTAATTACTTTAACTTTATAATCATCAACTTCCCTTACTTATGCAGCAACTTACCTTAAATAATCATTTTGTTAGTTCTATGGTCGATACAATGACCTTGTCAGCAAATACAATTTATCATTGAGTCAAATGCTGACTGACGTTTTTCATACTAATTGTTAGTCCATTATCTATACACTGAATTGACGATCGATTTTTCCGTTATTTCCCGATCATGACAAGGAGCACACGGTGGATGTGTCTAGACAGCAGGGGATGCTCACTCCTCCATGGCACTTGATCCCACCTCCAATGTTTTGGAGGTACGTGTTTTCTCTTCTCCAGTTTTGTTTTGTTTCATGGACTTTTGATCATGAATACTATTCGTCATCTCCATATAATTCATTTCAGTTTGATTCGTTGGAATATGGAGCCGATGCTCTTTTGAAAAAAATCATTGAATTGGGATATAATTTCATGAATAAAGTGCACATAAATATATATAAATTAAAATATAAACAAAAATTGTTTTTTC
>NW_026938033.1:0-8238 GCF_032062105.1 Saccostrea cuccullata | reverse complement strand
TACCGCCCTAGGTTTGAAAATTATATTCAAGAGTTGGAGTTGGCAACAAAGTGTTCTTTTTTATTTAAATCTGCATGACCAAAATTGAAAAAAAACAACTGATTTTAACAATTATACAAAGAAGAAGAAAAAAATTAAAAAGAAATAAAATGAAAATTAAAAAATGAAGTAAAAGAGGAGAATGAATCCTTCCTAAATTTTTGTGATGATTTTTTTCTTCAAGATAATGAACAAATAAATAGAAATCTACACATAGTTTTCATATTAAATATAATTATGTCATAAAACCTGCAAGTCTGTCCAGATTGCCATTATGTTCTAAAAAAAAAAAAGAATTTTATTCAGCTTAAAGTAGCAACCATTATTGGTATGTAGTTGACAGTTTACTTAGGCAGATCATTTGGATGTTAATAAGAAAGGACTAAAATGATTTTAAATGTACTCTGCAGATTCTTTTCAAGGCTGAATAAATACTAAATGAAAATTTTTACAGACCTTGAAAAAGATAAATCATCATTCTAAATATGTAAATTTTGAGTTAATTTTATTTTAATATATATTTTTCGTAATATAGAGTGCCAGCATAGGATTTGAACTCTTATTGTACAGTTTATATAGATTTTATGAATATATATTCATATAAAAATAAGTTCCCCCTTAGTCTCCTGTGTCACTCAAGTGACTTTCTGCTATCTGTTTTTGTCCACTAGCTGTCATTCTAATGAACTTGACATCTCAGCACTTGTTATCATTTTCAGCTTTTTCTCTGGAATAGCTAACAATATATCAAACCAATTTTCAGATACTTGTATTAAAAATACTTCTCTGAAAATATACATGATTGAACATTTAACTGTAAACTGTTTAAAGAAATAAAATTAAACTATTCAGCTATTTTTAACAAAATCATATTAAGGCCATTCCAAGTTTTTGTTATGTTCACGTAGTGTCCACGGACAGATAATTAGTTTTTGAGTTTAAGAAATTAGAAGCAACACATTATATTTGTCTAATACAAATCTTTGAAATGCAATTTACTCTTTTGGAATCAATGAATCTCTTATTAAAGATGTATACCAAAAATGTTTTCTTTCGTTTTTGGTTTAACTTAGTACCTTGTAAGGAGAATTCTCAAATACATGTATTGATGAGAAATTTTAGAACCGTGCTTAAAATGTTGGTTTTTTTCCCTTTTGGTATGTGTGTTTTTTTTCCAAATAAAAAGATGGGTTTTAGAATTTAGTGTGAAAGCTGAACAAAGACAAGACTTGTACTCATGTACATTGAACAGGCACATCATTTGACAATTTCTTTCTACAAAAATTGTTCAGTTCATGTCTTCTGAATCCATGGACCACAAGCTCTGGGTTTGACCATATGTTGGTCATATACATTTTAATTTTTATATAATCTATTTTATCTTCTGTACTCCCAAAGTTCTCGGAAACAAGCAACATGCATGAATATCATAATGATGATTGGGTTCTCATTAACGTCATTTACGTCAATTAACGTCATTACTGTCACCTGAGGTCAGAGGTCAAGTCTAAGGAGGGTTAATTTAGTGGGATGAAATAAAGCTCAAGTATTCAGAAGTCACCACCAAAGCCCCAGGAGCCTCTATTTTTTTTTTTTAATCCAAGGTCTCTCTTCATTAACGTATCTTTCTATCATTTTTTAGGAGGCCAAGGATAGAACGGGAGATTCTAGATAGCAGGCCGAGATTACCAAAGATAGAACAACTCAAATGGAGAGTAGATGTTGCCATATCTACCAGGTAAGGTTCAGATTGATTTGACAGTCAATGAGTTAGTTATAATAGCAGATGGCATGTGATGCTAGGCACATGACTAGAGATAGAATATAGTAAAACTTATTAATAGTAAACTAGGTTGTCTGGAATTCCTGACCTGATCTGTCATTAAGGGTGATGATTGTAATTAAATTCTGGTTAAATGGAATCTATTTTAATGTGAGAGTAATTATATTACACAATAACTAAAAAACTGAAATTACACAACCTCTAAACTGCAATTTACAGTGCATGCTTATTCATATATTATAATTTTATGCTGCTCTAAATGTAGTGCTGTGTTGAATTGTAATTAGGTGATACATAACTATCTTGATGTCACAGTCTCCAGAAAAGGACTGGAGGCATGTTCTAGATTATATCTGTGTGTGATGAGATTTATGAGGTGGTGAGGAACTGTTAACCTAAATTTTAGTTCACATGCACTCCATTATTACAAAAAATTAAAACAGCAGTGCATTGTGTCAGTATACATTAATTACCTGGCCATGGCTTTTTATGTTGTTAAACACGTACTAGTGAGTAACAGGAGAGGAGAAAATTTATGGCTAGCTGGAGCAGGCCTGCATCACTAGACAGGTGCTCTACTGACTGAGCTTAACCCAGGCCAGTATCCATGGTCCAAACCACTATATTCCTCCCTCCTTAAATGGTCTTCACCCTTGAAGACACAACCCAAGCTCTTATTAGCCCCTAGCAGGATTTTTAACTGCAAAGTTCAGGGTGATCAACCACACAGAATCTGTATCAAGAAAGGAGAAAATGTATGGCTAGACCAGGTATCGAACCCAGAACCTCTACATCACTAGTCGGGTGTTCCTACCGACTGAGCTACCCAGGTTGATATCCATGGCCCTATATACCCATTACAAATGTTTTAATTATATCAAGGAGTTAAATATTGATGGGTCTTCCTTATGTATTTGGGTCTACATATTTAAAATATCTATGCTCACCTGAGCTGAAGGCTCAAGTGAGCTTTTCTTATTGAAAGGTTGTAATGTCAGTTTGTTGTGTGTTATTTGCTGTCAGTAAACTTTTCACATTATGAACCATTGGGCTAATTTCAACCCCAAACTGCAACAAAAAATCCTTGGGTAAGGGGAATTTACATTTGTTCTAATAAAGGGTCACAACATCTTTTAAGGGGAGGTAATAAAGAATATTATTTAAAAATTTCATAGAATCTTTATTAAAATCTTCCTGTCAATAACCACTGGCCCAGAAAGCATGAAACTGATATGAAAGCTTCATTGCAATTAGTGTTTCCTTTAGATTCAATTTGTTTTAATCATGACCCCCAGGATGGAGCATGACCACAATAGGTGATTGATGTTAAACATAGGAATAATTAAGAAAAAATATTCTTAGGAACAGCAAACCATGATTATCATTCCATAAATGTACTTTTCCCTACAAGGTTATTATTCTGAAGAATCACAGTTTCTGTTCACTCTGTGGGAAGAATATATACTGTAAACCAACTTTTATTCGCGACGACTTTATTTCGCGATTTACTAGGGTTTAACTAGTTCGCGACGATTAATTTTCGCGATCAAGCCTTTTTGGATCTGTTGTTAATAAACACAGAGACTTTAAGGACCGGTTCCCGGCTAGAATTATTCGAGATGACGATGCTCTTCGCAAACTTCGCGAAAAATTCTCGCACGCGAATAAAAGTTGGTTTACAGTAACACGGACTGCCTTTGTATGTTTTCAATGCACTTTAAATACATAGTGACTTTCTGGGAAAAGGTGCTAGGTTCACTTTATGCATGAGATGGTCATTTCAAACACCAGTATATAAGATAATTAGAGACTTGGTGCTCTCATTTTTTGTAACAAAGTTTTCTTTAAGAGGCCATGTATAGAAAAGAAGGCTGAAATTGCAATGTTCCTGAGTTTTGCAAATAAAATGTTTTTTTTTTTAATATCTTCAGCAAAGAATGAGAGTATAATCCAACCCATCTAATCAAAAAATAAAACATGCCTTATAATCTTCAAAAGAAGTTCTTTCTTTATCTATTTGCAAATTCTGAATCACAGGTTGGTCTCCATATAAGATATTAAAACAGCTTTATTTTTTAGCCATTTTTGAAGAAATTTTCAAAGTTTGGGAAGAATGAGTCAATAACACAATCAGTGATGTCATGATAAATGGACTTAAATTACCTCATTTTCTGTAGATATGCAGGTGTGATTTAATATTCAAATAGGGCATACATAAGAAAATTTGAAAACGCAAGTACAAGTGTTTAAATATAGATATTGTCTAATGAAATCATACCTTATTTAGTGAAAAAATTGTGAATTGTTATCAATATAACCTTTGTTATTCTAATTTCAGTGTTCTCAATAGAGTATTAGAGCCTACAATTTTAATGGAGATGAAACTAAGTAACGGAAGGATGCATTTATTTGAGGTAAAAAACATTCTAGTTATTATTTCAAAGAAAAGATTATCTAGATGCCATATTTTGGTAAACAAGATACCCTTAGTAGGGCATCATTTAGAAAAGAGAATATGGGACTGTTCTAGTCCTCCATATGTTGTGTCCAGTGGTCTTTCAATTTTTGCAAAACATTTAACCCTATTAAAGATCTAATAACTGGCCCCTAAATTTTCTTTTGAATTATAACAATTGAAGAGCAGAAAGAGTTCAAAATCATAAAAACTTTCAACTGATCATATCAAGAGGAAAGGACAGACCCTCAAATTAGGGGCCCAGAGGGATTGGAAATCTAATCTATAACTCTTAAAAATCTTTTTTGGAAGAAAAGGAGAGGCAAATATTATAAATCATAATGATATACAAGTATTCTCAGGCAGTGCAATTGAAGTTTGTTCAAATTGTGATTCCTTTGGGAAGGATAATAGAATGTGACATCACATGTCCTTGTATTTTAGGCCACAATAAGGGATCAAATATGAGTGAAAGATGGAGTTTTTTTTTTTTAAAAACATACTTATTTAAGGTGATAATAACATGTATATAGGAAATTTGAAAAATATTATTTTATAGTACAGAATTATTTCCTATAAAAGATTTTCTCCTAATAGTCAAGGTCTTGGAGAACTGGCTTTATGAAATTGCAATGTTCTTGAATGTTAAGGTAAACAGGTATATTTGAGTACTTTCAGAGAAGAGAAGAAAAATAATACGAGCACATTCTGATCTAAGAAATAAAATAAGTTTTTTAATCCTCGGAATCAGTTCTATCATTTACTTGTTGCATATTTTAGGTCAGAGGTTGCGCTCTATTATAAATATCGAAAAATAGCTTCAGAAATTGGCCGTTTTTGTTGGCTTTTTCAGAATATGAGGAAATTGACAGATTTCATGACGTCATAATGCATTGACTGCCCAGAAAATTATGTCAATTTTGATAGATACGCAATCACCAAAGATCCATGTGATTTTCAATGCATTGTTAACTAAAACTAAGCAGTTTCAGTTTTTCAGAAATTCACAGGGCCAAAAAAGGCAAAAGTGAACCTTGTTCTTTTAGTTAATGCATAAACAGGCATATTTCGATCCTTACAGGAACAAGGCCAGGTTAGTGAATACCCGGCCATGAAATATATATTCAAGTTTGATTATATAGTCATGGAGCGAAAGGAGGGGGGGGAGGGTAAATATATATTCAAGTTTGATTATATAGTCATGGAGCGAAAGGAGGGGGGGGGAGGGTTACAATGTCTGGTCAACTTTTTTCCATGGGAATATAAAACAAAAAATTGAAGAATCACGTGCAAGGCAAACTATGTGAGCATCGCTTCTTGTTAATGATTAAGTTTTTAAATGTCAAAGTTTATGTTCTGTTGCTGTGCTAGATTCTTGTACAGATAAAATAAAAATACTTTTACATAAGTTTGTAAATAATTTATTTACCAGAAAACGTGTGATAAACTGTTTATTGAAAAATAATATTTTTGAATGAATTACACAAGAAGGCTAACTGTTTTGTCATAAATTCTTCAAGGTTCAGTAAGATACACAAACAGTTGTTTTTCAGTTATCAACATTAATTGTGTGGTAAACAATCCTAGTTGAACATGACCCCCTGGAAGATTTGGATATTCCTTCAAATTTTCCAACAAAATGAAAAAAAATAATTAAAATACTCCTACAGGTCTGAGGTCTGTAAGAAAACAACTGACTAAGCACAATCTTAGAAAAAGAATTTTAAGGGGAAAAAAACAAGGAAAACAGGAACATCAGTAAACAATATACATTTATTATATAAATATAGCCCTTTGATGAGGTCAATCCATAGATATATTGACTTCACAGAAAAGCATATTGACTGAGCACGAAGTGCGAGGTCGATATACTTTTCTCTGAAGTTGATATATCTATGGATTGACCGAATTAAAGGGCTACATTTGTTATATTATTTTTTACAAAGGTTAACAAAACAAAATTTGAAAATAATGGGGAAAAGACAAAAGTTTTCTCTTTAACACTTGGAAACTAGAGATCAAAATGAAGTAATTAAGCTGTTTAATGTAAATATGTTTATATTGATGGAGTAGTTTAGAGGACTTACATATTCGAAATACTTCATCTATTTGATGATGTAATTATTCCTTTGACAAACATATCCAATATGTTTTAATATAAAGTAGTTCCTGATTCAAGGCATTGTTACGTCTCATCAATTACATAACATTGAAAAATATTATTACAAGTTGAAGTATACATGTATATTTTTTTTCAAAAACATCAAGTCATACACTGTTTTAGCTAAAATTGTGAAATCAGTACTATTTTTACTGAAAATTATTTCCATTTTAAGCAACGTCAAGTCGATATGCATTTCAGTTTCTATAGATAGTAACTCAAGTCTCTATGCTGTTATATACTTAATCATGTGATCAAGTTTGAGCCAATCAGAGAGCTTGAAATAAATGATAAAAATAATATTGCATAATAGTGAGGTAGATATGAAGATTTCTTCACCCTGGGGGTATTGACCTTAATTCATATTGAAGTTGATATGCTTCAAATAATTTTAATTTCTGTGTATTAAAAGATTATTAAAAGAAGATATATACATGTATCTTATGGAATGAGTAAGGATCAACCACCTCAGCGGGCTATATTGTATAATGTGTCAATCACATTATTATTTGCATTATCCTACATGGCTTATAAGATTAGGAGTGGGTCTTTATGTAATATTTTGACAATAATATTTATCATAAGATATTATATAATTCTTACTATTTAATTTTCTTCTATCATATTGTTATAAAAGTCCACACCCTCTGTGAGTTCAGGTGTAACATGCTGCAGATATCGCACAACACAGGATGTTCATAACAAAAAGCTCTTACGATATCTTTAGTTAGAAAAGCTTTCAGTCAGAATCTGTTAACGAGATGATTAACATTATTTTGAATGAGAATGACTCAAATTTACTTGGTAAATAAAGTCTTTCAAGTTTCACGTAAACTGGTATTTGAAAAGTTGTGAGAATGATTTGATATTTATTAAAATAGTAAACATTTAATGGACATTTATGATTCAGATACAATTGAAAAGAACATGAAAATATCTATGAAGTCTATGAACAGCCAATCATATTTGCAGTTTACATATATTGAAACATTAGAATATATATTGAAATATTAGAATTATAAATTCCCTTTCAGCATAACTTGCATTTTAGCCTCAGAGAGTGGGGTGTCTAAACATTGCAATGATCATAAATGCTCTCTCAGTTCTAAAGAAATGGATGTGTCTGTGTAACAATTACTTTCAATTTAATTGTTTCTCAATAAATCATCGACCTTAAGATGCAGCTAAAATTATAGAGCTATAGTAACACAGCCAATTAAAAAAATGCTACCAAGTCTGTTGTGTAAGCGTGCCAGCTTTTGACTTAAGGAGAAATCATGTGATAGTAATCTGCCTTGATTAACTGAAATCTGACATGTATATCTGTCTTTACTGTCCTAAATCAACCAGGTAGTTAGAACACTTTTACGAGGAAACTGCATGCATCCCCAAAGGATGAAACTTTGAAATACATAATCAAATGTATTCCAGACTAATAGCATAGGAAATGACAATATTTAAAGCACTTTGCTAGGAAAGATAAAACATTGTTACATACATCTCCTCATAAAATAAATGTAAATTTGAATAAAAAGGTTAAGTTTACTGTTATCAAGAATGGATGTTGTATAATGTTTTGAAGCATTCGATGAACAGTCTCATTCTGAGTAAGTTAGCAGGAAATATCAGTTATTGTCTGTAGGAGGACATTATATATTGGCAGAATTCAAGGTATAAATTTTTATGGATTATCTGCTTAGAAAAACAAAAAATGTATTTGGTTATGAATATATTTAAATCTAAAATTTTTGTTGGTTTTATAACATTTGAACCCATTACACCTTTAATGACGTGGCAGTA